>NC_058130.1:598827192-598870349 GCF_016433145.1 Gracilinanus agilis | reverse complement strand
CATTTCCTTTCAGAGTGTTTTAAAACTAGCTGAGGGAGCCAAATTCACTCTCCCTCGTTATCAGACTCAGCAGGTTTCCTGAAATCGCTTGTAAATAGGATGTTACCTGATTAGGTGACTCAGTGGGCTCTAAAGAGATGGGCAGCAGATGAATCAATCAATGAAAAGAAAAAAGGGTAAAGTTTCCATGAGAGTCTTCCAGGAGATTACATAAAAGTACTTTGAAATATGACTTAGGAACCCTGTTGAAAATTGCTTGACCTTAGAATGATTTGTCTGACAATGGCAGCTGTGCCATATAAGCCCAGAATTTGGGGATTTGGGGGTAAGAATCATGCAAAGGAAATCTGATATAGGTTATTTTGACATAGAGAAAGTGAATGTTTTTATTTTCATTATCTAGATAATTAAACCCCCCCAAGCACCCTACAACCCCAGCTAACCCCCCCCAAAAAAAAGCTGTGCTTTTGGGGTGGGGAAGCAATCCAAAGGAGAACAAAAATATAGGTTTATCTCTATATTGAAGCAGATCACCAGGTAATTGCTTAATCCACAAATGGTTAAAGTTAGTAGGGAAAAGGAGGATCCAGAAAGTAAGCACAAAATATTCAGTGTTAAGGAATTTTCCTACAACCTCACCAGAAGATAAGAGCAGGTACTTAATCAATTGGAAGGATCTAAAACTCATCATGACATGAAGGAAGACGGACTGGACATAAAGAAAGGACACTTAAATTTGAATCTGGACTCTAACTTGAGCTATCTGAGTTTTACTTTCCTCATCTTTAAAATAGGGAAGATGGGAAGAACTATGCTGCTTACTTCACAAGGATATCATGAGACAACTTAATTGTAAACCTTAAGGCACTATAATGAACATGACTTGTAAATAAATCTTTGGACAATTACCAAAGATTATTAATGCCATTTCTGAACTAAAAATTTAACAGTAAAATCCCGGAGATCCCAAGTTATTGTTCCCACAGAAACTATGGTTTAGACTTTTATTCAGTGAATAAAAAGGTAGGTAGCTTGACCAAGTGGTCATTACTAAAAGAACTTTAGATTTGGGGGGTTGGGTTTCTTTGGAGTTTTTTTCCATCCATTCATGCGAGATAGAGTTCACACACACATAGTTCAATTTACATGTCCAGGAGGGTCCAGAAAGTAATCATAAAATATTATGTAAATGTTAAGGAATTTTTCTTACAATCCCACAATAAGATATGACTAGGACCCTGATCAATTTCAAAGAATTATAACGTGTATTTTTATATTTATTTATGTATGTATACACACATATATATGAAACACTATATTCACATGAAAGTCCCCTCCCCATTTTGTTGTTCTCTGGTATGGGTGAAAGGCAGAAGCCATTCAGCAGTTGAGAATTTGAGGCATTTTCTGGAGATAAAACCATTCACCTGCACCAGAGAGCAACAAGGTGGGGAAGGAATTTTCTTTTTTCTCCACCAAATTGGCTATATCAGAATTGCTAAAAGTAGGAGACTGTGAATCCAATTGGAACTGGAGATATTCACCCAAAAGCACATGGGAATGTAGAAAAGCAAGAAATTATACACAAGAGAGAAGAGAGAGCCTCATGAAACTCTACAAAGAGAAAGGACTTCTAGACCTTTAGTACTAGGAGTTCTGAGTTAACATTTCCAAAATTTATATCATATATATATATACATACATATATATATATATATATATATACACATATATATATATGCCTCACTGCCATTATACACTAACTTTGTACCCATTCTTCCCATTGAGGCTATGTATATTTGTAAGAGAACATTCTGGGGGGAGAATACTTTATGCTAATTGCTCTTATCTATGCTGTCTTAGAAAATACCTTTGCTAAAAAGTTAATTGAGTCTACTAGATGATTTTTTTTAAAAATCCTTACCTTCCATCTTGAAATCAATTCTCTGTATTGGTTCCAAGGCAGAAGAGTGGTAAGGTCTAGGCAATGGGGATCTAGTGACTTGCCCAGGGTCACACAGCTGAGAAGTGTCTGAGGCTAGATTTGAACCTAGGACCTCCCATCTCTAGGCCTGGCTCTCAATCCACTGAGCTACCCAGCTGCCCCCTGGATGATTATTAATTGGAGACACACTAGTAGGAATTCATGCACTATGGTAGTAAGACTAGCCAACCACAGAGTGTTAAAACAACCGCTAGTCGTAGTTTTAGAAGGGTAGTACCCACAGGGTACACCCATATATCCTGAGGATAGTAGCCATTTCTATAAACCAAATCCAGGAATTTAAATTCAAATTCAGAGAGAATCCTAGCATTTGCAAACTATTTAATGTATGATCTCTACCAGGAAGCTATATTATTTAGTTGTGTCCTTTGAAGTGAAATTAGTTTAGGAAAATAAAACTCCTCCTTTAGAAACAATGAAAAAGTACATCAAAACTTAGCAACTTGGCAGTCATGTGGTTCAGAATTGCCTTTTTTGAACTGTATATTCATGAGATCTAATATGTCCCTAAACCAGTGGACCTTTAAAACACTATATTTGGGAGCAGTTAGGTGGTTCAGTGGATTAAGAACCAGGCCTAGAGATGAGAGGTCCTGGGTTCAAATCTGGTCTCATACTTCTTAGCTATGCAACCCTGGGCAAGTCACTTAACCCCCATTGCCTAGCCCTTACTCTTCTTCTGCCTTGGAACCAATGCGCAGTACTGATTCTAAGATAGAAGGTAACAGTTAAAAACAAAACAAAACACTGTACTGCTCCATAATATTTTACATTTATATAGCTCCTTAAAGCTTACCAAACACTTTGCATATATTAAATCAATTGAATTTCATAGCAAAACTGTGACACCCATATTTTTTACCTTGGCCAATATTAGAATTTGTTTGGCTCTACTCTATTTTTGTCACATTTAGGTCTGTCCAACAGCAGTTGGAGATGTGCTGGAAACTAGGGGGTTATCTCTCACTGGAGATCTTCAGGTGAAGGGTCAGTAACTCCCACAAGGAGGGGGTTGTACAATGGAACTCTTGGTCATTCGTAAATTGGACAACATGGCTTCTGAGGCTCTTTTCTCTCTGATTATTTGATCTAACCTCTCATCTTTCTTTTCCTTCTCCAGGCAGAGATGGTGCATAGTGCCTTCCAAGCACAAAGAGCTTTCCTCTTGTTAGCATCTCAGTACCAACAGCCCCAAGAGGTAAGAGCCACTGAATATCTATGACACTGTTGTCTGCATATCTCAAACAATAGACATTAACAGAAAATCAACAAAGTTGTTGTCTGTGGAATATATGTTGTAAATCGAGTCTTGGACCCATCCCTAACAGAACACAGCTGTCCTAAATAATTTGACTTTCTTGACAATCTAAATGCACAAATTGCGTTAAAGGTTACATTCCTGATTGTTTAAAAATGCAGTGTGTACATAATTTCATTTGTATTTTAGTAGCCACAGCAAACTTAAAAGACAACATGGTATGATGGACAAAGAATTGGCATTTATAACAAAGTACTTAAGTTGGCAAAGCGTATTACATGCATTATTTCATTTGATCTTTTAGGTACCTAGTGAAGTAATAATAATAATGGCTAACATTTGTATAGTGCTTACTATGTGGTAGGCACTGTACTAAGCACTTTATAATTATCATCTCATCCTCTCAACAACCCTGGAAGGTTGGTGCACTTTTTATCTCCATTGAGGAGGCCAAGGCAAACAACTTAAGTGACTTGCCCTGGGTCATGTAGCTGGTAAGTGTTTGAGGCTAGACTTGAATCCAAGGCTTCCAGACTCCAAGCCTGGCTCTTTGTACACGGTGCTATCTCATTTGAAACTCATAACAAGCCTGGAAGGTAGATGCTATAATATCCATATCTCACAGCTGAGTATACCGAGGAAAACAGAGATTAAATTACTTGCCCTGAGTCACACAGCTAGTAAGTTTCTAAGGCCAGATTTGAACTCAATTCTTCCAGACCTAACTAACTGCCCTAACGATATAGACACCTAAATAGAACTGGAAGTATTCTTAGAGACAATCTAGGTTGGCTCCTTCATTGTATAGATAAGGAAACTGGGACTGAGAGAGGTCGAGTAATGTGCCTAAGGTCACACAGATATTAAGTGGAATAGGCAGTTGTTGAATCCAGGTCCTTTTGATTCTGAGTCCAGCATTTTCTTCAATTTGCCACATGGGTGCCGGAAATTAGGTTTCTGTTCTGATGCTCCTATATTAGCTGTGTGGCCTAGGCTAATCAAGTCAATTCTCTGAGCCTCAGGTTCCCTCTTCTATAAAATAATGACAGTTGCATATTGTTGTTTACAAAGTGTTTTCTATGCACTATTTCATTGGGGCATCACAACAGACCCATGCTGGAAGTTGTTATGAGTAAGATTAGATTAGCTAGTTATTAGGTATTGATTATATATTGATTAGGAAGTACCTAGCAGGAAGGAGCTGGAGCTGGGAATTCCAGGTTGGAATGAAGGAGGAGGAAGTCTATCTGTGTTCTGTGTGTGGACTCCATTAGTGGTAGGCAAAAACTGTTGCCAGCCTGGGAGACCTCAGAGCAAAGGACACCTTGCATCCTGTTTTCCCCTGAGATCCTGTGTGGTGTGGCATTTAAGGAAAGAACAAGATCTACAGAGCCAAGAGAAGAGGACAGTGCTTCAAGCAAAACCCTTACTACTTGGTTCATGAGACAACTGTAGCTCCTGGCATCCAGACATCATCAGTGGATTGCAGTGAGAAATCCCAAAGCCACAAAAGCCCTAGCTTTACTCAAGCCTGGCAGGTTCCAGGTTTGAGGCAGAAACCCAAAGACTCCAGTATAGCTCCTTGGGCCCTGTTAGTTAGATAGCTTAGATTTAGTGTAGTTGAATAAGTCCTTCCCTGTCCCTTTGGGTTTTGTTATTAGGTGTTAAGATTTTAGAGTAGTTATTTTTATCCCTCCTTTTAGTTGTTTCTAATTAAAACCCAATTTCACCTTGTTACCTTGTCAGTTAATTCAAGGCCTCTGGCCAGAGTGACAGTTGGCTGTTATTTTTCATTTGGGAGTGGTGTAGCTGTACAAGACTTCAGTGTCCAGTTTTAGTCTCTCTTACATCCCAGAGAGTGTTCCCACAAACCCCCTAGATGATTTTAATATCCCTGGTGACCCCATTACTTATATTTTCCTACAAAGTACAGCAAGAGGAGCAACGAGGGACTAAAACCAAGACATAGAGGAACAAAATAGCTGGACTTTGCTCTCTTACTTCCATGAATTGTTCAGATGGTATGTGCCTGAGGAGAAGGGGGCTGCCTTTTTAGCAATCCCAAATTTGCCTTCTTTCCAAGTCTAAGTCCTGAGGGAACTATGGTATAAAGCTGGGATAAAAGTGAAATCCATAAGAATGTTGGAGCCCATCTATTCAGGAACCCAATTTTTGTTTCTTTTCTGAGGAGCATTTAGTCATAGGATAGTGCATCTGGAAGACTATATAAGACTGTAAGAAAAAGGTAGTAACCCCTGGAGATAGAAAATTTTATTAATTATATAAGCACCTGAATATTGTAAGTATCGGTAATGCTCGCACAGTAACAGGAGACTCTTTTACCTACATCAGTGAAGCCCTAGACATGAATTATATTCTGAGATTTCCCAGAAGAAGACTCTGGGTAGAAGCCAGAGTGACCAGAGGGAATCTTTTTTGGGCGGGCTGGGAGGCTAGGAGGGGAAGCCTCCAAGACTGATTATTATCTAAGTAAGCCCAGAACATGAGGAACTAGGTCACAGGTTACAGAGATGATAAAAACATTTGGCCAATCCCTTTGTGTATGCTTAAGTCTTCTGTGGTTGTAAAATTTGGCTGGAAATATCAGAAAATAGAACTTTGCTTAAGATTTATGGGATTTTCACCTTTCAAAGCATGAGTCACACTGCACTAGAAAAGGAAAGAGCAAACTGACCTACCTCATAGGCATGCCCTGAGTAGGTGAAATTATTCACCATGTTCTTAATCAGTGGAACAGAGTGTCACTATGCAATGACCACTTTACTAGTGCTAAGCCCCAGCATATGGCCCTTAATGGAAGGGAACTTCCTTTTTAAGCAATTGGCAAAATCATCACAAATCAACCTACAACACTCTCTATCACTTAGTTTCTTTTTTTTTAAAGTTGTTTCTGGTTTATTCATTGTGCTTTGTGTGGGCCCCACTGCAGAATGAAAACTTTTTAGACCTCCTACAGAGAGAGTACATGGCTTTCTTTCCCAAGTTTTCCACATCATTGAGATCCTTTAGTTATCTTTTATCCTTCCGAGTAGTATCATTGACCATGAACTTCTGCTTTTCCTTAATGACAAACATTTTGTAAGCTAGGTACCTAACCAAGGCACTCAACCTAAACAGAGCCATTAGCTATCTAGAAATATTCTATTACACTATAATTATTTCCTTCCTTGATTCTCTCATATCTCTATAGGAAGGTATATGGAAAAAATATTTTTTTCCCAGTGGTCCCTCAAAAATGAGTGTCAGAGAGGTGAGTCTATGTAAATTCTTCTTCCATCTGTGTCCAGGAAATGCTTTCAGTCCTTTGTAAAAGAGATAATCAAAATCTTCATAATATGAAGCTGTACAGTGTGTTAAAGGCAATGTAGTGCTTAGGAAAGACCCCCAAACTTGGAATCATATAACCTAAGCTCAAATCCTGGTTCTGCCATTAACCATCAGCGTTCTCTTGGGCAAGTCACTTAATCTATAAAGGCTTTAGATGTCTCATTTGTGAAGTTTATGCTAAATAACCTCTAGGATCTACAACTACAGATCTATGATCCCATGTGGTATTTTGATACATTATATTTAGGAAATAGTAATATATATTAGTGAAATAGTAATATAGTTTTATTACTTCAGGAGAAAAAGAGATATTTGGCTTCCTCTACCCTCTTTGCCTCCAGACAAAAACATTCCCCTCTTCTATTCACAATGGTGGGGCAGAGTGGAATGGGAAAAACTTTGCATGTTTTGGTGTGTGTATATTCATACATTCAAATGACACAAAAATGACCTATGGCAAGTATCAGCGTTTGACTAGGCAGAGTTGTTTGGGATCAAAACAAATATAATTTTTCATTCTTTCTACTGAATTTTTAAATATGATCATGGTAGAAGGGGAGGAGAAAAGGGAGGAAATAGATTTGGCCAAAGGACATACACTGTGTTCCTCTCCCAGTATCAAGGACATAGGCTGCCTAGTTTTCTTTATAGCATCCAAAACAATATTCTCTAAGCATGAATCATTGGCATTTGGGAGATATGACATTGATCCTGCAAAAGAATTTAGCATCAAATAAAACATAGCTACTTCCTCAAGTCTGACATAAAATCAAAGATCCCAACAATTACAATTCTGTCCTCATTTAAATTTGGTAGTTTATTATCCTATATTCTACAGAATTACAATAATCTAAATTTATATTGATTTCCAAAGGATACCACCATATATAAATATCTGTGTGTGTATGTATTCATGTACTACATTAAAATTCTATTGCATCATACATATAATCTATCTAGAATCAGTACTTTACCTTAATACATATTAGACATCTAATTAATAATTGCTTTGACTTCTTGGAATTAAAAAAAAAAAAGAATGGAAGAGGGACTTGATTTGATTATCCCATATCTCTAAGAATAATGAAATTGTAGAGGTAGCATAGACTACAAAGGCCCTCTACTCCCACCTGTACCTGAACTCTCTATCCCAGGGGTCAGCAACCTTTTCGGCCATGAGAGCCATAAATGCCACATTTTTTAAAATGTAATTCCGTGAGAGCCATACAGTGCTCACAGTGCACTCCTGTAACAGTGCCTGAAAAAAAAAAATTGACTTTATGGCTCCTGCAGAAAGAGCCATATCTGGCCCTCAAAAGAGCCAGGTATGGCTCGAGAGCCATACGTTGCCGACCCCTGCTCTATCCCCTCTAAAACAACATCCCTCTTAACCAGACATCCAACTTCTAACTAAAGAATTCCAATTGTAGGAAATGGCCTATTCTCAGAGGCAGATCATTCCACTATTGGGTAGATCTCTTAAGAAACAGACCTGTTAAAGTGAATTCTGCCTCTACAGCCTTGACCCATGGTTCCTAGTATTGCCCACACAGAACAAATGAATCCCTTTTCCACAGCCTCTCAAACACTTATTAAATAAAGACAATTATTATGTTTCCCAGAAGCCTATCTTTTCTCCAAGCTAAATATCACTATTTCCTTTAACTTATCTTCAAAGGGTCATGGTTTCAGGCCCCTCAATAATCTGGTTGCTGTCCTCTGGATGTGCTACAGCCCAGATAAAATATGTTCAACTAGTGTGGTCTTTATAAAATGTGTGCATCCGAGCTAGACACAATATTCCAGATGTAGTCTGACCATCTACGTCAGCCAGGGTCAGTAAGGTGGTACAATGGATAGAGTGCCTGGCCTGAAGACAGGAACACACATCTTTCCGAGTTCAAATCTGGCCTCAGCCATTTATTAGCTGTGTGACCCTGGGTAAGTCACTTAACTCTGTTTGCCTTCGCTTCCTCATCTGTAAAATGGGCTAGAGAAGGAAATGGCAAACCACTCTCTAGTATCTTTGCCAAGAAAATCCCAAATGAGGTCTCAAAGTCAGAAATGATTGAAATAACTCAACGACAATCTGACCAGGGCAAAGTAAAGTGGGTCTATCACTTCGTTTGTCTTGAACTCTATGCTGCTTTGAAAAGCTGCCAAAGGAAGCTTGAATGGATGCCTTCTTCTGTTGATAAGTTTCTGTGTTGACAGTGTTAGCATTTGTAATCATTCCATTGTCCTTAAGTCCTATGCTCAAAACTAGAAATTTTCTTTTCTGCATTTCTTTTATGCAATATTTCTGAGAGTTTGATAAGGGCTCCAGAGGTTGGAGAGGGGTCTCTTGGCTCTGTTCTTACTTATTTATCTTTTTCGATTCCATTTTCTTTTTGATTGGTTGTTTTCGCATTATTTACTGTTCCCTCACATCCCATCCTAAAAGAAGCATCAAGAGGTCTTGAAAGGGACATTAAAACAGAAAATCAAAGCTTAGGACACATATACATCATTAGAGACAGGAACAATAATCTTGTTTTTTCTTTGTTATGATGTAGAACTGTATATTGACTTTATATGATATGAGCTTCACAGCTTTTCTTAAACTCTCTTGGCTAAACCTTGCTACTCCCCCCCCCCCCACTTTCTGTTTCCCTCACTCATCACTCAGGACTAGCAGCATATGGTCCTGCTATAAAAACTAATGAATAAATAGTTAAAGGTGGGGGAAACTGAACTTTAGGTATTCATTGAATTAGCTGAATATTGAAATGAGTTTTTAAAATCAAAGCCTATGAATTAATTACCCCCTATTAAGAGTATTTTCATTTTAAAAAGGGGGAAGCCGGGAAATAAAACTATTATGGTGAAGGCACCATAAACTTAGAAGAGGGATATATGTTGGGGTAGTAGAACTTCCCAAGGAGGCCCCCAAATCACATCCCATAGGTCTCCACCTATTCCACTTAAAGATATAAAGAAGTGTGGACTGGAGCATGGTAGTACATTTAGGGGAAATTTAGAGATAGTGATTTGACCTGTGATGTCATTGGCATAGAGAATTCCCAATGAGGAAATTCCCTTTGCCAAAGCAAGCTGATATCTTCTCTGCAATTAATAATCAGAGAATTAATTACCTAGAGCACTGAGCAACTAAAGGACTTGGCCACAGTGGCAGTACCTATATGAGTCAGAGGTAAGATTTGAATCCAGGTCCTCTTCTGCTTCAAGGCCAGCTCTCTATTCACTATGCCAATGGTGCCACATTCAATTAGAAATAAATCTCTGTGGACCATATATTAACTTAAAAAAACATAAATTAACATTATCTATGACATTTATATTTTGTTAAATATTTCCCAATTGTATTTTATCTTCAATATTTTATTTTCCCCCAGTTATATGTAGAAAACAATTTTTTGCTTTCATTTGTTTTTTTAATTGAGTTCCAAATTCTCTCCCTCCCTCACACCTTTTCTTCACTCCCCTTCCTTGAGACAATAAATAATCTGATATAGATTTTACAAATGCAGTCATGTAAAACATTTTTCTGCTATTAGTCATCTTGTGGAAGTGATCTTGAACAAAACAAAAAGCAGAAAGAAAGTGAAATATAGTATGTTTTGGCCTACATTCAGACTCCATTAGTTCTTTCTCTGGAGGTAGATGGCATTTCTCATCATTAACCTTTGAGATTGTCTTGAATCACCATGTTGCTAAGAATAGATCATTCATACTTGTTCATCAAACAATATTGCTGTTACCGGGTACAACGTTCTTTTCATTCTGCTCACTTCACTTTGCATCAGTTCATGTAAGTCTTTCTAAGTTTGTTCTGAAACCATCATGCTCATCGATTACTGTTGCATGATAATAGTCCATTACAATCATACGCCACAACTTGTCCAGCTACTCTCCAACTGATAGATATTCTTTCAATTTTTACAAAAAGATCTGCTATAAATATTTTTGCACAGGGACTTTTTCCTTTTTTTTTTTTAAATCTCTTTGAGATACAGTCCCAGTTCTAGGTAAAAATTTCCCAATTATATTTAGTCCAGTTCAGTATCCATAAGGAGTGTTTGGGGCCATGAACAGGATGTTTCATGCCTCTGCACTATATCATAATGTTTCTCAAGATGATTTGGAACTGGTCAAATGAAAAGATCCCAAGAGTGGTGATTAATGGGTCAGTATTCACCTGAAGAAATATCCAGCCAAGTGACAGGTTTCTGGCCCTAGCCTAACATTAGTCAACATTGTTATCAATGACATAGACACTGACGGTCTATTTATCCGGTTGATGGATGACACAAAGCTGGAGGGATAGCTAATACATGAGGGATAGGAGAAGAACCCAAAAAGATTTCAGCAAGTTAGATTTCTAGATAAATCTAATGAAATGAAATGTAATAAAATGAAGGTGAAATCTAATGAAGATAGCTATAAAGCTCTATACTTCAATTAAAACACAATATCTTAAACAAGTACAGGATAAGTATCCTTTCCTCTTTTGAACTGTCCTATTACAGTCAAGTGTTATCACCATACTCCCAATTAGAGGCAACTAGGTGGCACAATGGATAAAGAATCAGGAAGAGGTGAATTCAAATCTAGCCTCAGGCACTTCCTAGCAGGGTGGCCCTAATCAAGTACTTAAACTCCATCTGCCTCATTTTTCTTGACTATAAAATGGGAGATAATAATAGCACCTATGTTCCAGGGTTGTTGAGAGGATCAAATGAGATTACATTTGTAAGTTGCTTGGCACATAGTATATGTTTAATAAATACTTGTTTCCTTCCTTCCTTCCTTCCTTCCTTCCTTCCTTCCTTCCTTCCTTCCTTCCTTCCTTCCTTCCTTCCTTCNATCCTAATAGTTCAATTCTTATCTCTATGTAAATGGCTCCTAAACCAATAAATCCAGCTTTGTTTCCTTTCTTCCTTCCTTCCTTCCTTCCTTCCTTCCTTCCTTCCTTCCTTCCTTCCTTCCTTCCTTCCTTCCTTTCTTCCTGTTGGCTAGGCTTGCTTCTTCACTCTCTGTCATCCCCCATATCCAGTCTGTTGCCAGTTTTGTCATAACTTCCTTCTCTACATTCTCCTTTCTTTCCTCTAACATTACCACCACTCTGGCTGTCGTGGGCCTTATTGCTTCATACAACTATTGCTCTTGCAATAGCCTCTTTTTTCCCT
Source organism: Gracilinanus agilis (assembly GCF_016433145.1). Classification (NCBI taxonomy): domain Eukaryota; kingdom Metazoa; phylum Chordata; class Mammalia; order Didelphimorphia; family Didelphidae; genus Gracilinanus; species Gracilinanus agilis. The sequence continues at coordinate 598,858,549 of NC_058130.1, read as the reverse complement.
GCCTCAAGTCTCTCCCCTCTCCAATCCATTTGCCTCTAGGCTGTCCTACAGACTTTCCTTAAGCATATAACTAATCATGTCACCCCTCTTCAGGGAATTCTAGTGGCTCCCTATCAATTGCAGGTTAAAATATTAAAGTCTTGATTCGGTATTCAAAGTCCTTATAATCTGTTCTTCTCTTATCTTTCCTGTCTTCTTTTAAATTTTAATTACCCCATTCTGCTCTGCATGCTTGCTGCATTTCAGTAACTCTTTCCCCTTCCTGTTTCTCAAACAAGACACTCCAACTCCCAATCTCAGACATTTTCTCTTGCTGTCCTCCATTCCTAGAATTTTCTCCTTCCTCATCACCTCCTGACTTTCCATCTCCACCTCCCTAGATTTCCTTCAAGTCCAAGCTAAAAGCCTACTTTCTACAAGAAGCCTTTCCCTATTCCCCTTAATCTAGTGCCTTCCCTCTGTTGATTATCTTCAATTTATTCTGTATGTATCTTGTTCAGACATAGTTATTTATGTATTGTCTCCCTGTTAGACCATGAGCTCCCGGAGAACAAGAACTATCTTTCTCTTTCTTTGTATCCAGAGCCTGACACGTAGTCAGCACTTTTAAATGCTTATTGACTGACTGACTATAGGAAAGGGCAGGGAGGGAAAGAGATGAGTAAATAGCAGCTCATGTGGAAAAAAAAAAAGCTAGAAAATCAGTGTGTGACCTGGCAACCAAAAGACTAATGTGTTCTATATTAACAGAAACAGAGTGGGAGAAAAGAAGGTTATAGATCTGCTGTATCAAAATATAGCCTGCTTCTGACACATATTCATACCACTTTTGTGACTCTGGACAGGTCACTTAACCTACCTTCCTCAGTTTCCCCATCTATAAAATGTGGAGATATAAAACAAAACATACCAATAAATTTTTTATTTGATATTTTATTTTCCCAATTACATGTAATAATAATTTTAACATGTTTTCCAAAATTATAAGATCTAAATTGTCTCCCTCCTTCCCTTCCTTTACCCTACCCTGGGCACCCTGAGCACACCTGGGATAGTAAGCAATTTTATCTGTGTTATAAATATATAATCATGAAAATCATATTTCCATATTAATCATGTTGTGAGAGAATCCTCCATATAAAACCAACCCCCCCCCCAAAAAAAAAACCTACACAAATAAAGTGAAAAGTAGTATGCTTCAGTCTACATTCAGATTCTACCAGTTCTTTCTCTGGAGGCAGATGGCATTTTTTGTCATAAGTCCTTCAGAATTGTCTTGAATCATTGTATTGCTAGTTGATTCTTTCATAGTTGATCATCGTATGATCTTGCTGTTTCTGTGTACGATGTTCTCCTGATTCTGCTCACTTCACTCTGTATCAGTTCATGTAGGTCTTTCTAGGTTTTTCTGGAATCATCCTGCTCATCTCTCATATGCCACAATTTTTTCAGTCATTCTCCAGTTGATGGACCTACCCTCAATTTCAGATTCTTTGCCACTCCAAAAAGAGACAAAAAGAGATAAATAGGTCCCAATAAAAAAAATTTTGAAAGCCCTTACTTTTTGCCTTAGAATTAATACTTTGTGTTGGTTCCAAGGCAGAAGAGGGCTAAGGGCTAGGTGACAGTGGCTAAATGACTTGCCTAGGGTCACACAGGTAGTGTCTGAGGGCTGATTTGAACCCAGGACAGTGATACAATTGGGAAATATTTACCCAGAAACATTATCAATAGCTGTCAATCCATTGAACCACCTGGCTGCCCCCCCCTCCAATAAATTTTCAAATAAAAGTTAACCCCCTTCCCAAAAAGAGAAAGCTTGACCCTGACTAACTTTTTTGAGGTCTAAGGAAACACAAAATGGAATAGGGTGACTTCTGAGGTCTTAAAATCAATTATTCTGTTCCTCTGTCTGAAGTATTATACCTATCTCTCTACCTAGCTCATTTTAAGAAGGATCTTGTGAAACTGGACCCTATCCAGAGGTGGGCCTCTAGAACAGTGAAGCTTAAAACCTGAATGTAAGCACTTTGAGGGATGAGTCTATTTTTGCCTTTTTTCTGTTTCCCCAGTATTTAGCTCAGTATTTAGCAAAATGTTTGTTGACTTGATTCTACAAAGATCTGTTGAAGGAACTGTAGTAGTTGAGCTGAAAAAAGAGACAACTTGTGGTGGTAAGAGCAATAATAGTAATATCTAAGATTTATATAACACTTACTATGTGCCAGGCACTGTGCTAAGTTAAGTGCTTTACTAATATCTCATTTGGTCCTCACAACAACCCTGGGAGGTAGATTCCATTATTATCCCCATTTTCAAATGGGAAAACTGGTGAAAAAGAAGCTAAGTGACTTGCCTAGGGTCACAGAGCCAATAAATATCTGAGGTTGAATTTGAACTCAATTCTGACACCAAACCCAGAGCTTTAGCCACTATACCACTTAGCTACCAGAGTAAGCAAACTATCTTCAGGTATTTGTGGAACTGAGGTAGCTTAAACTTGTTTTACTTGCCCCCAAGCAGAGAATAGGAGCTATGGGGGGAATTTGAAAAGAAGCAGGTTTCAGTGCAGCTTAAGAACAAATTTCCTAATAATTAATTCTGTCTGAAATTGGAATGGGCTGCTTCAGGGAGCAGTGCATTCCCCATTCTGAGAAATATTTAAGTAGTAATTGATCACTGAGATTAACACCTGTCTAGCTTCCCCAAACCCCAAAAGATAAAATATTCTCTTTTTTTATTGTTTGTTTATTTTTTCAAGACTGGGTCTTCAGGAGTGGAAAAGGAAGGGAGGGAGGGAGATAAGTTTGATCATATAACTTAGGAAAACTTATTTGGAAATTTGTTATTACATGTAATTGGTAAAAAAAAATTTTTAATGAAGACTAGGTCTTATAATCTCACCTAGTCTGGAAGTACATGGGCTTCTTATGACACATATTTGGTCCCACTCTGATCAGCATAGAGGAGATATGACTTGCTCCATTTCTGATTTCAGCTGGTTTACTACCTGCCCCCACTCCCTTAGGCAGCCTAGTAGCCCCTTCCTTACCAGATTAATGTCTGATATACAAGCAGCTTAACTTGTGGCAACTTGAGACCCCCAGTCTCAAGAGATTGACCAGCCTTGGCCTCAGCCTCCCTTGGGATCTGGGAGTATAGTAGTATACCACTACACTCACTTTTTCTATTAAAAAAAACAAGTTCTCTAACAATAATTCCAGCACAATCTCCAAACCAAAATTCTCAGTTTATCAATAAGCATTTGTTGGGCACCTACTCTGTCTGTCAGCAGTATATAGTTTCATATCCCTGTATGACAGATCTGCTAATAAATGTTTAACAGCCAGTTTGCAGGCAGGGGGAGTACAGCATGACACACTTTTAAGATTAATGTACATGAATATTTTCACCATCACTTCGTGAGTCTAGATAATCAACAGAACAATACATCAAGCCCTGATTTGTAGCCTTTGCTGATTTCTGAGATGTAAATGATCACATTGAAAATGTAATAACTGGCTCTCCAAAGCAGGTTTGATGTGGTCCCAGCACACCCCTGGACGTGGGTCATTCATCCCAGGTTGCAGCAAAGGAAAAAAAGGGAATTGTTTTACATAAAAGACTGGGAAAGCAGATTGGAGCCAAGTTGTGAAGAACTTAAAATGTCAGACTGAGGAGTTTATGTATTACGACATGGACAACAGGGAGAGACTGAAGTTTTTTGAGCAAGGTCTTATGTCCTATGCCTGCTTAGGATAACTCTTTTGGCTGCCCTATGGAGGATGAAGTGGGGTAAGGAAGAGGAGTCTGGAAACAGGAAGACCAGTTAGGATGGAAAATAAATATCTCAACACTTGCTAGAGAAGACTGGAATCAGATTATGACATAGTATTACTAGAATTTCTCACAAGCAGCAGGATGCGCAAGCCAAACTTGCACGACTCTCTGAAGAAGCGGAGAAGACAGTTCTGAAGATCAACAAGAGGAAGACCAGGTGATCACAGTCAACAGCAGACAGGACCTGCCAATCCAACTACAGGGAGAAAACATCAAGGAGACGGACCACTTCACCTATTTGGGTAGCATAGTCAGTAAGGAAGGCGGAGCAGATGAGGACATCAGAAACCGAATCAACAAAGCCAGACAGGCATTTAACACCCTGCAGTCTGTCTGGATCTCCAAAGCACTGTCCCTCGTCACTAAGCTCCGAATCTTTAATACCAACGTAAAGGCCGTCCTCCTATATGGATCAGAAAGCTGGAGAGTGACGAGCGCTAACACCAATAAACTCCAGGTCTTTGTTAACAGATGTCTACGCTACATCTTGAACATCAGATGGCCTGAAAAGATCTCCAATGCTAGTCTCTGGGAAAGAACAATCCAGTACCCCATTAGTCAGGACATAAAGAAACGTAAGTGGAGATGGATAGGACATACGCTACGAAAACCGGAAGACAACGTAGCCAGACAAGCATTGAGCTGGAACCCTTCAGGGAGGAGGAAAGTTGGAAGACCAAAACAGACCTGGCGAAGATCTGCTGAAAATGAAACAAAAACGGTCGGAATGACATGGGCCCAGCTGGGGGAAGTTGCCCAGAACAGAGTCCGCTGGCGTGAGATGGTTGCGGCCCTATGCTCCTAAGGAGTCAACAGGAATAATAATAATAATAATAATTACTAGGATTAAGTTTGACCTCCTCCTAGTACAGCTACAGTGTCTGAGGCCAGAGAATAACCTCTGGAATTGCCCAAGGTGGGCAATGAGAAACCACAGAAGATTTTTAAGTAGAAGATTTATGTGGTCAGATGCATGCGTGGCAGCGGGATGGGAGAGACCAGATGCAAAGAAGGGAAGCAGGAGATAATTGTAATAGTCTGATTTTCACTTGTCTCTAAGCTAAAAACATTGCTTCCTGCCACACAGAGCCTCTGGAATGTTGGCCTGGGGCAGTGTCCAAGGAAGGCTATCACCCTGCAGAGTTGCCAGTGGGCTTGTTTGTTCCTGGGAGGTCTCCCACTCAAGGCCTCACAAGAGCTAACCTCTGTTAACTTGCAAGAACATATGGGCAGCCCAGACAGGTGGTGTGACTGCAGCTGTTATGCTATAACAACAGCACACATTTTCCTCCACCTCCTCTTCTATAGTTTTATTCCTTATGCCATGAGAATTAGAAAGTCTGAAACTAGTGCCCGCACTTATTACTAATGTGCAAATGCATGCACACTTGCATTTAGAAAAAATTAACCCAACATTTTCAAACCACTAAAAATGATTTGAGGTGAATGGAATGACTTGAGTTTTGTCTTCATTTTTATTTTGATTGAACTTCGACTCACCTTTTCCAGGCTAGGAACTTCTAACTATATTCATCTGAATATAGATGGGGGAAAGCTTCCTGGGGCCACCTTCCTTCAATTGCTACTTCCTTTCGTCTATCCCTGGACAGAAGCCATTGACATTCTGTACATAAAACAAGATCATCAAGTAGATTATTTTTCATCATTCAGTGCGCTAGTGGCATGTTACAGTGCCCATCACAGTCCTCTTGTCATAAATACTCAGGAAATATTTGTGATTTATTAATGTATGAAACAGCCTGGGGTAGGAAATAGAGGGCTGGCCTCAGAGTCTGATGTCCAAGACTCACCATTAATATATACTGATCGTGAGGCTGGGGGCCTGGGTCACTTACTCTCAGTGCCCCAGAGGAACTCTCTGAGCCTATAGATTTTACAAAGATCTTGCTCTGTATGGGTAGAGAAAATGCCTTGAGGAAACCTCCTTAGGCCAATGAAATCTTAAGTCCAGTCCAAAAAAAACCCAAAATAGATGAAGCAATGAGTCAATACTGCCTCTCATAAACTAGATAAATAACCCCTGGAGCAATAATGTGCAAATAGACTAATTATTTATGAGCATTAATAGACCAGGATTGTTAATGGGTTCATGAATATGCAACCTGTGATATCTAACAAATCTTATGGAGCTTTGGGGTTTATTCTGAGGGAGCCAAAGTTTTATTAAGGTTTCCTACTAACATCTGATGATACTTCCCATTTGGGAAAAGAAAAAGTCATTTATTAGAATGTGTAGGGGGTTGAGCATTAGATGATGAGTGGAGAATGGAGCCAATGGAACTAAGGAGAACTTAGCCCTAAGGTCAGACCATATGATCATAAAATTAGAGCTGGAAGAAATCTTAGAGATTATCTAGAGTAGAGCTTCTCAAACTTTTTGTTCTTGAGACCCCTTGACATTCAAAATATTGAAGAACCCAAAGAGCTTTGGTTCATGTGGATTGTATCTGTTGATACTTACCACACTAGAAATTAAAGCATCTTAGTATTATTATGAAAATATGTTGACCTTGTAGACTCACTGAAAGAGTTTTGGGGACATCCAGGGTACTCTCTGCCATTCTTTGAGAACCATTCGGCCCCCCATATTCCAAGCCTCAAATGAGAAAACTGAGACCTAGAAAGAGGAACTGACTTGCACAATGTCACAAAGCAGAGCTAGGATTTGAACCTAGGCCCCAATTCCATGTCCATCACTCTTTCTCCTATTTCCCATCTTCAGAGGACCTGCTACTCCAATGTCATCCTGAAACCTTAATGCCATCCTCACTTCATATATTCAAATTGTTAAATGTTACCATTTCTGCCTTCACAGCATTTCTTGACTATGTCCCCCACTCTTTCTACTTAAACAGTCATGTCCCCAGAAAGGCCCTTATCACACCTTTCCTGGACCATTTCAATAGTCTATTGGTCTTCCTGAATCAAGTCTCTCCTCATTCCAAAGTGGTTTTCCTTTCATAGTTCTGACCATTTTTCCCCCTTCTACTCAGTAAATTTTGGTAGATCCTGTTTTGTCCAGTCTTTGTTCAGTCATTTTCAGTCGTGTCTGTCTCTCTATGACCCTGTTTGGAGTTTTGTTGGCAGAGATACAGAGTAGTTTGCCATTTCCTTCTCAATTTTTTTTTTTTTGCTTAACTCTCCTTTTTTTTTTCAAACATTTATTAATATTTTTTAACATGGTTACATGATTCATGTTCCTCCTTTCCCCTTCGCCCCCCGCACTCCCCCCACCCATGGCTGATGCACATTCCTTCTCAATTTTTTAAACACATTTTTACATATTACTCATCTTACACAAGAGGAAGCTGAGGCAAAGAAGGTTAAGTGAATTTCCCAGGGTAACACAGCTAGTAAACATCTGAGGCTAGATTAGAACTGAGGTCTTCCTGTCTTCAGGTCTGGTGCTCTATCTACTATACCATCTAGCTGTCCCAGATCCCTATTACTTCTAAGATTAAATAATAATGTCCTCAATTTTTTTTATTGAAAACTTTACAAACTGGCCTCTTCCTGCCTTTCCTGTCATCTTAACACTTTTTCTTCCCTCCATAGACTCTATTCTCAATATACTCATACTAGCTTATTTTCTCTTCCTCTTTTTTTTTTGGGTCATTTCATTTCCTGACTCCATGCATTTGCATTGACCTTCCCCCAGACCTGGTATGCTCTTCCTCCTCACCTCCCACTCTGCTTCCTTAGTTTCCTTCCAGATTCAGCTCCAATCTTGTCTTCTGTAGGAAGCCTTTCCTGGTTTTCAACACCACTACCACCACCACCACCACCACCACCACTACCCTCCCACCCATCCCTCCAAAGCTGTAAGTGCCTTCAGTCTGAGATTACCTTTCATGTATACCACGTTTTATGTGCATAGTTATTTGCATGTTGAGTCCCCATTAGAATGTGAGTTTCTGAGGGTAGGGATCATGTTTTTGCCCTTTTAGTGGAGGGATGGGGATAGGGAGGGAAGTACAGTACCTCAACCATCAAGCATAATGAATACTTGTTGATTGACTTGTTTTTTGTTTAAGACTCTTCTAATAAGAATAGCTTGTATTTACATAGTACAGAACTCTGTTCTAAGAACTCTGCAAATATTATCTCATCTGATCCTCTCAACAACCCTGAGAGTTAAGTGCTATTATTAGCCCCATTTTACAGATGAGGAAACTGAGACAAATAGTGATTAAAGTGACTTCTCCAGGGTCACATCGCTAGTAAGTGTCTGAGGTCACATTTTAACTCAGATCTGACTCCAAACCCAATGCTCTTTCCATTGAGTCACCTCAATTTCTCTTCTTTTCACTAAAACCTGATTCCCTTTTTCCCAAACCTGTAAGCTCACTGCACCTGGCCTGCCACCTTAATACTAAGCTGTTTGCTTTGGAATTTTTAGGAGATGAGATCAAAGTAGTATATAATGTATAAACTGCAGAAGAACAGTGGCAGAGCTGGAGATCCTAGTAATGTCTGATTTAGTGGTTGTTCTTTGCTATTCTAGAACTCATCTCACTCTTAGTTAATGGATTCAGAGCAAGGTTCACCTGATTCCTGCCCATGTTCATTTCAGAGTGTGGGACAGATATTCCAGGTTTCTGTCTTTTATTTTAAAAAAAAACAACACCTCTTAACAAGATGAACCTTGTGTCTGTGCTCATTGGCCAGGCCTGTAATGGAGATGAATCTAGAAATCAGATTTATGAACTAAACTAAATTTTACAGTGTTTATTCAGCCATCTCTGAGAAAACCTCCAAAGAATTTCAGGTTCATAGTTCCTTCAAAGTTACTGAAAGGTTAGGATTGGGGTGACTTGTAGTAATTGGACAGTAATGCAATTAAGATTTTAAAACCAAGTAAAATGTTTGCTTAAAAATCCCACTCTCAAACTTCTTTTAGCATGATGAACAAAGAGCTGAACCAGATCAAAGAGACAACAAAAAGTATTTATTGAATAAGTAGTCTGTTAATTTTACATACATGGTAAAGAGGATTTTGTGAGTAGTTTTAAAAAATAGTTTCTAGGCAAGGCCCTTTTTTTTTAATCCAGCAGATATATGTAGCTAGGAAAGCAACTAAAAGTGAGATTTCATCTTTTACCAAAGATTCAATTAAATTTTACTTTTTTATTGAAAAATGTACTTCTTTCAGTGGTTGACCTCTAGAACCATCCACCGTTTTCTTACAAGCTATCTAATTTGATTTTTCTTATCATTAATAGGTAATAATTTGGTCCTCTTTTAGATAATCACATAGCATTTTTTAAAAATAGATTTTATTTTATTGTTGTTTTTTTTAACCCTTAACTTCTGTGTATTGGCTTCTAGGTAGAAGAGTGGTAAGGGTGGGCAATGGGGGTCAAGTGACTTGCCCAAGGTTACACAGCTGGGAAGTGTCTGAGATCAGATTTGAACCTAGGACTTCCCGTCTCTAGGTCTGACTCTCAATCCACTGAGCCACCCAGCTGCCCCCCAATCACATAGCATTTGACAGCAAATGCTAAAATAATAGCATCATAGCACTTGCAGGGAACTTAGCAATCATCTAGTCCCATGTTGGTGAAGGCATAGTACTTATGCCCCAGTGGCATGGAGGGAGCTGCTCCATTCCCCCTCTCCACAGCACCTAAGAATATTTTTGCATGTCCTGCCCCTCTGTCCAGCCACCCAATGCAAGCACTTCCTCCCTCTGCAATCTGGAGTAAGGCAGTGGGCTCACAGGCAGCTTTAAGTTGCAGTTTGGGCACACGATCTTAAAAAGGTTCACCAATGCTAATCCAACCCTCCCACTTTACAGATGAGCAGACTGAGGCCCACATAGATAGAGTATCAGTTATTTGCAGAATATACCAGAGTTGTTGCTACCTCAGGGAGGTAGGAGGGAGAGAATCTGAATGGTAAAATGTCAGAAAACAATTGTCAAAAGAATAAAATTTAATTAAAAAATTTTAAGAAGGGGGCAGCTGGGTAGCTCAGTGGATTGAGAGCCAGGCCTGGAGACGGGAGGTCCTAGGTTCAAATCTGGCCTCAGACACTTCCCAGCTGTGTGACCTTGGGCAAGTCACTTGACCCCCATTGCCTACCCTTACCACTCTTCTACCTATAAGTCAATACACAGAAGTTAAAGGGTTTAAAAAAATTTTTTTAAGAAATATGTCTGTTTATATATACATATTTGCATATAGTAGACTCAGGCATATATCTAATCATATATAGGATACACAGGCTAAAAGGGATCTGAATGCTTGCTAAAATAAATAGAATTGAATTTTCTTTAGTGGTTTTCTGAAGAATATTTCCCATTATAGATATGGATATTAGAAACAAGGGGGGAAATAACCTGCAATTTCATATTTTCTTGTCCATGTAAAGAAAATAATCATTGTTATTTGCACATGCACTGAGTAACTTGTGGGAAGACTATTCTACGTGTTATTGCTGGCAAATGTAGATCCTATCGCTGAAGAGTATAGAAAACGATGTAGCAATCCCTGTGATGTCATTAAGGTCAGCTTGTATTTCTAGCCTAAAGCCACTAATTCAAAGTTGAATCCCAACAGGAAAGCCAATTATTAGTTTATCAAAATGCAAAGGAGGAAAAAATAGGGTCCAACAGAGTTGACAGCCTATCTATGAATGTGAGAGAAAGGAGAGCTATTCTGTCATTCATCTGTCTAGACTGTTTGCTTCCGTAAAGGGAAACTGTGAATGAGTTTGCAAGTTGTGATTGGAGTGTGGTGGCTTTGCAGACATTCAGAGACAGCAGGGTGGAAGCAAAGAGGATTTTTAAAGTTCCTGTTGTGTTGAGATATCACTCACGGTGGCCTTTTGGGGGGAAAAAAAACACAGGATAAAGCACATTAGCTCATCCCTCTTTGTGCAAGACATGAATTGGGTTATGTATGATTGCTAAGAGGAAGTATGGTGGTTATTTAATAGAGTATAAAGGACTTTGGGGGTTAACTCAGGGGCAAAGGGTTAATAAAGGATATTATTTCTTGTCTTCTGCATTGTTTCATACTAAGTATTTTTGTCAGGTTTCCAGAGTACCTTGATAACAGATGCTGTATCAAAGGAGAGAAACGCGTCTTGAGCTAAAGATTTTTCCTTACTCCATTTGGTCAAGTGTTGGGGTTAATTTTTTTTTAATTATCCTCTACCTATCATTTGCTACAGTGAGCCCAAATACTTGCTTGTGAACTGCAATAAATTTGATATAATAAAGAGCTGGGAGATAGGGAAATTTTTATTTTATGACACGGACAAAAATTTGTAGGTGGCAAAGTTTAATATCTTAAATCAGTGAGTCATTAACCAAATGCCCTTTAGGAGCCAAATATGTTTTGGCCTTTGTGGGATTCAGATTTGCTACTTGTTAAGAGTTTTAGCTGATTTCATTTTGTAGCTGGCCTCTTTGCAGAACAGAGCCTTTGTACTCTGTACAAGCTATATAAGTGAAAAAAGCAGGAGCAGACAAGGTAATTCCAGCTGGCATCCCAGTTCTGCATCAGCTGTAATAAATTACTTAGCCAAGCCCATGGTCTGTTACTTTTTATGGTCATGTTCTATATTTGTGTGGGCAGGGGAAGGATCACATGGCAAAATGATCATTTGATATTAGTGTTTATGTGTAGCAACTCCAGGCAGTTAGATACAGTCTTCCCTGTGCATGGACACTTTCTAAATGCTCTGTTCTGGTTACATTAAATGTAAAATGATCTGGAATAAATGGTGCATCGTTTTCTGTGGGACAGGGCAAACGCTGTCCTGTCTTCTGCCTAACTTAAATACCCACTCTGATTTCTAGATATTTGAAACTACCATATTTTTTAAATCGTGAATCTTTGCAGAAGGGTTTTTATTTATATTTTCTCAATAATTTGTGCAGCTAGTGATATAGTGGGTAGAGTGCCCAGTCTGGAGTCAGGAAGACCCATCTTCCTGAGTTCAAGTCTAGCCCCAGACACTTATTAGTTGTGACTCTGGGCAAGTCATTTAACCATGTTGGCCTCAGTTTCCTAATCTGTAAAATGAACCAGAAAAGGAAATAGCGAACAACTCTAGAGTGGGACACATCTGGAACAACAACCACAAAAATTTTTCTATATTCTCTCTCTCCCCCAGCTTGAATCTGAAATATATATAAAACAAATCTGATTTGGTAGCAGATCACTTCGGAAGAACTTGTAGCTGTTTTTTCCAAAAGTTTTTCTTGGATCCTCTCCCTGTCTCAGCTTATGTCATTAATGCTTGGTGATGTAGTATCAAATTCACCAAACATGGTAATTGTTTCTTTTCCAACGTATAAGCTGAAAAGATAGGCTACTGTATCAGTTGGGTATTCAAAAATCTGAAGTAGTTTAGAAAGAAGCAGGGAAACTGAAAACATTTATTAAGTGTTTACTGGGTGCTGCCTACTGGGCTGATCGCTGGGGACAGAAATGCAAAAGCAAAGCTCACCCTTGCTCCCAGGTAACTTAACATTCTACAAGAAAGGCACTACATACAGATTGAAGCTTTACTAGAGAAGAGTGTTTTCAAAGTCCCTGGGAGGGTGTGGGTCCAGGAGAGAATAAGTAGGTTGGTACATACCTTCCTGGAACAATGATAGAGTTGGTTCGATCATGGTTCTAACACCGGAAAGAGAGGAGCTGCTAATGAGGCCCGGAAATAGAGAGTGACGTAAAAGAGAAGTTTGCCCTTATATAGCTCTTCATGAAATCCATTCACCTGACATGACCCAGCCCTGTTTAGTCTCTGCTTCCACTCAGTTGATTCTGTTTTAGGTCTCCTCTTAGGAACTGCTCTGGGAAGAAAGAGCCTGCCTGGAGATGTTTGTCTTCATTCCTTCTGATTGATGGTAGAGCTAGTCCTTGCATAAACCCTATTTATCCCCTTTGATCTCATAATTCCCTTTCCATATCCTTAAATTTCATTCTATCACTCCTTTCCTCCCTGAAGTCCTACCAGATTAACCAGAATTGCCAGTGATCTTTTCCCTCTCCTCAAATCAATCCCTCAATATTTCAATGCACAGTTTGTTCTGAACCTCACCCCAAACTGCCTTTATAATGCTGTGAGACTACTCAGTAACTGGAAAGTCAGTGATATGCCTGGATCTAAATCCGACCTCCAGTACTTACCAGAGACAGGCAAATTATTTAATCTCTCTAAATCTGTTTCCTCACCTCTAAAATGGACATCATAAATACCTCAGGAGCCTATCTCAGAGTTGTCTTGAGGTTGAAACAAGATACACATGTATAAACTATATCTATAAAATGTTACTGTTGTTATCAGCAGTCACATAAGATATTCATTATAAAAACCTTCCTATAAAATGTTGCTATCATTATCAGATTAGATATTGTTGATTGTTTTTAGTCATATCCCTGATCCCATTTGGAGTCTTCTTGGCAAAGAGATTAGGGTGGTTTGCCATTTCCTTCTCCTGCTCATTTTACAGATTGGGAAACTGAGGCCAAAAGGATAAGTGAAGCTAAATTTGAACTCGGGTCTTTTTTACTCCAGGCCCAGCACTCTAACCACTGCACCTCCCAGCTGCCCATCGGATTAGATAGAGAGTGGCAAATTAGGAAACTGGTGTGGTCAAGGAGGTGAAAGCCTGATGAGAGCTTGAACTAGGATGGTTTGATATTAGAAACATTAACTGTTTGATTTAGTCTCACAGCGAGTTGGGAAAGAGAGCATATAATCGATACTGTATATCAATATTAATAATACCCCTGGAATGAGTCATATAAATTTGTAATGAAAAAGGTCATAAGAATAGCAATTCAATGAAATGTTTAAGACCTTCAACTCATTAATACTATCCTTCATGTCCTTAAAAAATGCCCCTGTGGAAGGTGGTGCAGATGAGTGCAACTTCAACGTGAGAAAGTAGTGATGAGAGATGATCACAGCCAGATTTTGGTGACAGATGTAGCTCGAGTGCTCAATGATAATAAAATGGAAGTTCTGGAGGAAATGTGCTGATTAAATTCACATGGACTGTGGTTATCCAGCTGGCCTGGTATTCAAATGCAGTTAAGAAAATGTTCCAATTAAGTTTGTTCTTCTCCAGGCAGATTCTACATGTGATTTGAAAAAAAAATTGAGCATCAAATCAGGATAACTAATAAGCTTTCAATGGCCAACATCAGACTGTGAAATTACAACCACAGAAATTAGAAAACAGAAAAATTTCACTGTTTTGGCTCTTAACATATTGTTTCTCTATAGAATATTGGCCTATACAAAAGCATTCAGTCAAGTGTTAATGGCTTAACCACTCAAAGTCTTATCATTTTCTTGGCTTTTGTCCCACAATTAAATGTGCACAGATAGCCCTTGTGAATTATCATAAAATGGGCCATAGGAATAGTGATATAATTAAGAGTTGAGTTCCTGATGAAGGAATTGGTATCAAATAAATTCTAGAAATACCACTAAAAATGTGATAACTAGAAATTTCTCTGATCATTGACTACAATAAGATGAATTCTACCCATCCTAAAAATAGATATAAATAAATTGTAAATGTTATAACCAAGACCTTATGCTATAATAGCATATAAAAAATTAAATTCTTTCATATGATTAATTTTAAACTCCATAAAACTAATATGCTAGCTAAATAATCACTTAATAATAATTTTACATGATTTCTTAGAATTTAGAAAGCCTTTTAAAAATGACATTCATGGGTCATATTCTCTGATCTAGGCTACTCAGGGAAACCAGACCTGGTGCCTTCTTTTTCTCTTGATAAGTTCCTCTGTTATAAGCAGAAGCACCCAAAATTATTCAAGTTATTTACCTTAGAATGACACTCAAGAACTGAAATTGTTTTGGAAATCTTCAGTGTTTCAATATTTGAAGGCTCCCCTAAATATGTGGAGTTTAAAGAGCAAGAGTTTCTTGAATCTGGCCTTCATTGCTTTGCTTTTTCATCCCTTCCCTTGTTTCCATCCTTCACCCACCCCCAAATATCCTCAGGGCAAAACTTGACCAAGAAAAAGAGGGGGAGAGGGCAGCTCAAGGGGGGGGGCCACCAGGGGATCATGTGATAAGAGCTATGGATAGAGTTATATTGTATTTTCTAGATCATGACAGGAGGGGAAGGGTAGACTTATTGGATATGAGCCTTTAGGCATTTTTACACCATTTGGCTGAAGCCACCTCCTCTACCAGTGACTAAGTTGATCAAGGATAGAAGAAGTGAAATACAGGTCATAGAGCTGAATAAGTGACGGGGGAAATCTTTCTATTTTTAACACAGTATCTTGTCAATTTAATTTCTGTAGCTAATTCTCTTATCAGTAGAGGCAGCTAGGTGACAGTGGATAGATAGTGGAAGCCTGGAATTGGGAAGACTAGAGTTTAATTCTGGTTTCAGATACTTACTGGCTGTGTAACTCTGGGTGAGTCACTTAATTTCTATTTGCCTCAGTTTTCTATTAAATGAGTATAATAAAAGCATCTACCTCCCAGAGTTGCTGTGAGATTCAAATGAGATTCCATTTGTAAAAAGTGCCTTGTCTATTGCTTGACTCATAGAAGGGTTTATATAAATATATATTCCTTTCCCTTCCTTCCTCTGCTCTAGCTTTTCTCAACCTTTTTGATTTCAGGACCCCTTTCTACTCCTATAAATTTTTGATGATACCAAAGAGTTTTTGGTTTTGTAAGTTATATCCATCAGTATTCACCATATTTGAAATTAAAATGTAATTTTAAATATTTGTTTATTGATTCATTTAAAATTAATAACAGACCTATTATGTGTTAACATTTGCTTAATATTGTGTTAACAAACATATATTAACATTTAAAAATAATATTTTTATTAAAAATAACTTTTCCAAGTCCAAAAAATGTTGTAAGAAATGTCATTATTTTACATGTTTTTGCAAATTTATTTAATATCTAGTTTAACAGAAGACAATTGTAGTCTAATATCTGCTTCTGAAATTAATCTGTTATGATATTTTTTTGGTTGAATTATATGAAGAAAATCTGACCTCACATAGATGTGTGTTAGGAAAAAGGAGGGGAATTTTAATAGGCAAATGACATCTTAATATTATTCTACTAGTTTTACTAATGCTATTATTTAATATTGCTATTTTGACCTCATCAACCCTGTGAAAGGGTATTGGGATCCCTGGAGAGACACATACCATATACAAATTATTCCATGCCTTTGTATCTCCCTGTTACTATGGTTACATGTGAGTTCTGGGAGTGAAAACATCCAATTTAATGGTTCCCTACCTTTTCAAATAGAGGAAGTGAAAAAGAGAGGGAGTCTATTAAGCACTTACTATGTGCTAGCTAGTCACATAGAAGAGGGAAGGGAAAGAACATGAATTGTATAACCATGGAAAAATATCCTTAATTAGTTAATTAATAAAAAGATTTTTATATATATTGCAAAATCATGACAAAAAAATTAGATGGAGTAGTGAAGTGAAGGATGTCAGGAAGATCTGAATTCAAGTCCTGCCTCAGGTATTTACTGGCTGGGATATCATGGGCAAATCACTTTTTTTTTTTTTTTTGCTCCTGTTTCTTCCCCTCTAAAATAGGGTTAATAACACTTAGCTCCTAGGATTGTGTAGAGATAAAATGAGATAATATAAGCAACATGTTTGCAAACCTTAAAATACTTTATAAATACTAGCTATTATTAATTTCAGGAACACTTCTAAAATCATTTGTATTTTATTCATCAAAGCAGCATTTATATTAATTAACAAAAAATTGTTATTCATAATGTGAGTCATTATTCAGTCCATAGAAGATATGTTAGCTTACTTATTATACTGTCTCACTGCATATTTTGTTAGTTAGATAAGCTTCCGAATGATAATACATTTGTCTTTGCTCAACCCCTTGCAATAACTTTGTGGCTTATCATCTGGGAACCACTAATCTCTCTACTAGGGAGGAACTAAGACTAGAATTTATTCACAGTTTATCAGATCGGAGCTCCACAACTGATAAGACCCTTTCCCAAATCCTCTGTATAAATAAATCTCTAGAGTTCCCTGCTTTTTTTGTGTCTTTCATCTGAAATCAGCATAAAGATATCTAGGGACTCTGAAATCTTGGGCAGTGTGAGTTGACCCTCCTCTTATGCTTTGACAAGATATCCATAGATTACTCTACCTGGGGCTTCTATATGTATCCACCCTCCCTGTTAATATGAGGTATATTTCTGAAGATCACACCCCAGATTTATGGAGCTATTTTGTTGCTATTTTTATTACTATGCTATTCCAATAGATACCTTTGCTTTGAGTTAATTGTATACTCTAAATTGTAAACACATTGATGGGGGCTCGGGGGGGCTATTTTTTTTTTTTTTTTAGTGTAGACCCACAGCATACCTTGAACTTGAGATAATCATCCTTCAGGAAAAGTCAACCTGAAGCCTGTGAGTTCAGGGTTATCCCAGAGAGGCACCACATATACTTTTGCTGTGCATAATGTCTTCCCCTCCAGAATGTGAGCTCCTTGAGGGTAGGAACAGGTTGCTTTTACATCATTATATCCACAGTATACTTAGTGGATACTTAACTAATGCATGCTAATTGACTAATAGCTAGAAAGCTATAATCAATGGCCCAAACCTAGGCTCATGATGTCGTCTCATCAAATGAATCAGAAAATCCTGTGATCATCCTCCCTGTGCTTCTTTTCTATTTGTTTGGAGTAAGCATTTACGTGGTGTAAGTACTTCTAGAAGCTAGAATCATGCTTAATGAGACCTTTAGTTTATAGAATATCCTTTCTTTAAAGGACACAAAAAATGTTCACATTCTCTTCAGAGATCATTTTATTTTATTTGACTTATCAATAATTTATTGAAGACATTTATTACTATTAGCATTTTTTTAGATAGAGAAACCAAAGTGCAGTGGTGTAAAATTACCTGTCCAGTGTTACCCAGTGAATGATTAGGAAAGGCCAGATCAATGTGCTGGTGATAAGCCCTCTCTGCCTCTCTCTGATTTAGCTTATTTTTTCTCATATGTATTAATTTAAAGATTTCCTTCCTTTCATTTTATTCCCTCCTGTAATACTCTTTTATTTCTTGGTCAACAATTTGCCAGACCTCCCAAGTGTGCTGATTATTGTTCTATAATGTCTATGTCTTTTTTTTAAAGGGGAGAACATTTATTTGGTTATTTTACACTGCTTAAGGATCAATTTATTAAAGAGTGAGGATAATTACTTGCTTATTTTTAAGAGTAATATTTTTTCTGAGATTTTCTTAGGCCTCTGTGACCTGCCTCCAGTCCTTTGTTTCCAGAAAGACTGTTCTGCTATAGACACCAATAATTTTTAAAACTCTATGAGCTATTGATCATCCATATCTTTCCTGTTGTCCAGTTTTCTGCCCAATTATTTTCATTCTAATTTTTTAGACTGCCTTGGTAATAGATTTTATGGATTGTATTGGTAACATGCAATGTGAGAGAGAATAGGAAAGGGACAAATTCACAGAGTCTGAGACAGAAAAAAAAGAAAGAATACTCTCTATGTGATCCTGAGCAAGTCATTTAACCTCTTAGAGCTCTAGACAATTCTGTATGACTGTTAAGTTTCAGAGATAGTGTCAATTTACATTGGTAGAGGGGTTTTCCTCATCTGAAAGTTCTTTATATCAGTGAAGATACTAGTTTAGTTTCTGTATCAATGAATTTAATCAGCTTTCCCCTCTCAAGGAAGTTTGAGAGTAATATCAATAATGCTGATTTTTGTGTGTGTGACAAAAATAGTTATATCACTAGGGCCACTTGAATTTCAGACTATTTTCAAGGAGAAAAGCATATCGTTCTTTATCAGCTTAGTCCTTCTTCTGCAATTAAGGAAAAGCTAAATGCACTCTGGGATCCTTCCCCTCCCTTACACACTCACATTCCTTTTTTAAGTGTGACCCACAATAGATAGATAGAAGATTAAATAAGCTGAAGTGTGGCACTTATCATTTCATTATCCTGGGAAACCCACTCCAGATCTTCTGTCCTTCATAACTCCCTAACTATATACACTTAAAGCATAATGGCCTCTCCAACGCCCCACGCTGCTCCAAAAATACTAGTTAGGTGGTAGCCAGAATATGAACCCCACAACTTTAGAGAATCTGGTCTTTGCCCTGTTCCAAATCTACCCACTAGGCTCAGGAGTTATGAGGTGTGGCAAACCCACCTCAAAGTTTTCCCAGGCTCCCAGTGGATGTTAATATCCACCCTTCCTTCAGCAAGTTAGGATATGAGATTATTTTAACCATAAGCCTAAATAAAGACCATTGTATCCAATCACTGTTCATTCCTCAGGGGCTAATGGGCCTTAGTAAAATTGCCCTCTCGAATCATCTAGTGATCTGAGCTCTATAGACCTATATCCATTGTAAGAAATGAGTTCACTTGGAAAAAAGCAATCCACAAATATTTTATATGTATAGATTGTAAACTCCTTAAAAATAGGGGTCTGTCTTTTTTATGTCTTTTTGTATCTCCAGAATTTAACACAATGCCTGGCACATAAAAGGTACTTAATAAATGTTTCGTTGATATGTATAGCATCTGGGTATGTCAAGAAGACTCATCTCTC
Organism: Gracilinanus agilis; assembly: GCF_016433145.1. Taxonomy (NCBI): domain Eukaryota; kingdom Metazoa; phylum Chordata; class Mammalia; order Didelphimorphia; family Didelphidae; genus Gracilinanus; species Gracilinanus agilis. The sequence goes on along the minus strand of NC_058130.1, from coordinate 598,839,061 downwards.
TGAGTTCAAATGTAGCCTCAGATAGTTATTAGCTGTGTGACCCTGGGCACGTCACTTAACTACATTGACTTCAGTTTCCACAACTATAAAATGAGCTGGAAAAGGATACCTTTGCTCAAAAAAAACCCATGAGGTGTCACAGTTGGAAGACAACTAAAAAATAACTAAATAATAAATATAAATATGTGTGTATATCCAAGTATCTTGCTCAGAGTAGGCACTCAATTGTGATGATTTATATTGATTCAATCTTAAAATATGGCCCAAAGAGTTTATTTAACCAACTTTCCCCACTCTGTGAAATTCTCTGGAAGTAGTATTAATAGAATTAATAGATTCAATAGTCTTTTGGGGAAGAGGAAGCAAAATAGTTACTCTTTAAGGAAAAATTAAAAAGATACGAAAGAGAGAGAGACAGACAGACAGACAGATAGACATGCATATACACACATGTATACGGAGCAGGTTCAATATAGCTACTACATTTTTGGCCATTCTAAGTGAATTCATTTCTCACAATGGATGCAAATCTACATTGCTGGAGATAGTGGGTGCATTTTGACTAAGGCCTAAAGGACCCCAAAGCAAGGGCAATGTCATGGTCCTTGTCTAGGCCCATGGTTCAAATAATCCTAGATCTACATTCACTGAAGGAAGGATGGACATTCACACCTAGAGGAGACCTGGGAAACCTTTGAGGTGGTTTGCCACATCCCCAGCTCATAACCCCTGAACCCAGTGGGAGCAGGCAAAAGACCAGATTCCCTAGTGTTGTGGGTTTCATACTCTGGCCACCACCTACTATTAATTTTCTTTCTAGTTGGGTGAGCGGAGAAAGGGTATCATACTTTAAATGTGTTGTTAGGGAGCCTGAAGGACAGAAGAGCTGGAGGGACATTCCCAGGACAATGAAATGATAAGCGCTACACTTCAGCCTATTTACTCTTCTATCTGTCTGTCTATCATGGGTCACACTTTAAAAAGGAATGTGAGTATACTGGGGAAGAGAGGATCCAAGAGTGTGTTCAGCTTTTCCTTAACCGAGTAAGAACTAAGCTGATAAAGAACTATATTTTTAATCTTAGAAATTAATTGAAACTCACATGACCCTTAGGAACTTTTTACACATACACTCACAATGTTATTTCCATTGATACTACTTTCAAGTAACCTTCCTGTGTCATTAAATCTGGTAAATAAGATGCTTGGTCCATATTTTAAAACTGGACCTAATCAACACATGTCTAGTGATCACTTCTAAGGAAGGATAAAGAGTAGACATGAGATTTTTATTAGTACAAAGAATTCCAGAGGAAGAAGCATAGTCTGTCTACCTTTGCAGATTGACACCTTCTCTGCAATTTATCATCTTAGAGAGTTACTTAGAACACTTGAAAGAAGTCATGCGCCCAAAATCACCCAGCACATATCCGACGTGGGACTTGAACACAAGCCTTCCTTGTTTGGAGGCCAGCTCTCTATCCATTACACCACATTGCTTACTATATTTAAGGTTCTCCAATAGTGGGGTAGCTCAGTGGGTTGAGAGCCAGGTCTGGAGTCAGGAGAACCTGGGTTCAAATACGGCTTCAGGCACTTCCATGCTGTGAGACCCTGGGCAAGTCACTTAACTCATCTGCCTACCCCTTGCTGCTCTTCTGTCTTAGAAGTGATACTAATGGGAGGGGAGTGGGGGGCTAGCTAGGTAGCATAGTGCATTGAGAGCCAGGCCCAGAGATGGGAAGTCTTGAGTTCAAATCAGACCTTGGAAACTTCCAGGGAAGTCACTTAACCCCTATTGCCTAGCCCTTAGTGCTCTTCTTCTTTGGTACCAATACATAATATTAATTCTAAGATGGAAGGAAAGGCCTTTTTTTTTTTTTTATTGATACTAAGGCAAAAGGTAAGGATTATTTTTTAAATGCTCCACTGGACATTCGGGGGGGGGGGGGGAGTATAAAAAGTAGTGCTGTTCCTCCAAGAGTTAATTTGATTAAGAATCTTTTAGAATTGAGGAGAATTTTTAAAACTTGATAACATCTTTCCTCATTTTACTGATAAGGAAACTGAGGAGCAAAGAGTAGCTCAAGTTCACACAACTAGTTAGCAAACGAGCTAATAGGATTTGGAGTTGAGACCTCCTCCAGAAATGAAAATAACCAGGGCAGAGTAATAGTATCAGAGATGTCACAAATGATTAACTCTCAAGCGAGTGGCACCAACAAATGTCTGTGAAGTCTGAGAAAGGTGGATATCCTCACAATTATAAGCAGCACTAGTAACATTCTGGTTACTATGATTTTTAGATAGAAGAAAGCTATTTCGCCCCCTCAGTGGGGACTTTAAGCTGAAGCAGTTTGCCAGAATCTCATAGAGAACTTTCAGCCTCAGGTTTTACCTCTGTATTTGATGGCTGTGCATACACCCCCTCCAGGCCAGACCTGGTCATAAGCAAGTTCCTAGTTATATTCACATCTTGGTTGAACATTGCTGCCTGGCTTATGTGACCACAGAAGAGCTCCTTTGTCAAATGCACACTATGCATCTGGAGCCATTACTGGGGTAATGTGATACAGCCCACAATTTTCAATTTAATCCCAAAACGCATCTGTTAGTCTGACTTTAGCCAACAGAGTAAGAGATTACATTGCTACTAGCTTCTTAGCTTTTCATCTTTCTTAATTTGTTTCTCTGTTGTTGTTCATAGTGACTGCCTTTTCATGATCCCATGGACCATACTGTCCATACAGTTTTCTTGGCAAAGAACCTGAAGTTTGCCATTTTCTTCTCTGGTGGAGGCAGAGTTAAGTGACTTGCACAGGGTGATACAGCTGGTGTCTATAGCCAGATATGAGCTCAGATCTTCCTGACTCCAGGCCCAGAGCTCTACCCACTTAGCCACTAGCTACCTAATTTATTTCCCTAGTGTTTTATAAATTGAAAAATTAAATAGGATGCAAAAGGACTAAATGTGTGTGTGTATGTCTGAGAGAGAGAGGGAGAGGGAGAGACAGAGACAGAGACAGAGAGACAGAGACAGAGAGAGAGAGAGAGAGAAAGAGAGAGGAAAGGAGGGAAGAAGGGAAGGAGCATGAGTGAAAGCCAGATAATTTCACTTAGGAGGCAGCATTTACATACTAAGCTAAATCAAACACAATTGACTCCTATGTGGCATCCAAGGGAATTTACACTTTTATATTTGTCTTCTGGCTCTCATGTGTTAGATACTATGGAACAATTCTGTTAAATAATGCAATCCTATAATAAAAATGATTTGGAAAATAATATCTAGCTGGACTTCTTGGTTTTTTAATTACAAGGAAAGAATGAATCATGTGTATATATAAATCTAGAAACTCAGGCAATGGTTCTTATTATATTTATATACATTTATATATATATCCCAAGGGTTGTTCATTTGTTTCAGTCCTGTACTAAGTTTTTTGTCAAAGGACAGTTTTCTCAGTTCTGTCTTTGAGAATCATTCTACAAGGCTCTTTAATGAAGATTACTTTAATGGAATTCAAATATAAGAGAATAAACTGTTCTCTTTTAGTATTCTTGTACTCCACTAAGTAAGGATCTTGGAATAAAATTTACTGTACTCAGTTTTATTTTTGTTAGCAGTGGAGGGGCAGCAAAGAGGGCAGGTGAGGAGAGAATTTGAGTTAGTTAAATAGAAGAGTAAACAAGATTCCTTTCATAAAGGTAAATTTCGCCAGCTCCAATAATGGACCTTTTAAATCAAGGATCTTAAAATGCTTCTTAACACCTGTTAATTAATTCCCATATCACTGTAAGATTGTTAGGGAGTAATATTATACTACGTTTTTACAAATGGAGAGACTGAAACCCACAGATGTTCAATTGCAATATTTGCCAAGATCTCAGAGTGGTCAGCTGGATTTCATCCATTCTAGTTTAATACAGTCAGTGCTTAAGTATTTCAGGACCATTGCCACAGAGCCGTTGATAGTAAGAGCTGTAAATCTTTGACAGGCAGGACAAAGGTGGGATTTGAGAATATTTTAAATGTCAGACCTAGGAAGAAAAAAGTTTAAGTAGGAAATTTTTGGATTTGGTACTCCCCTCTTACTTATCAGTTCCTTTTTCCTTCCTCCTGGAGTCCCCACTGGTGTGTACCCACCCTTCAACCTCCCCAAACACCTGACCTGGGTCCTTTTCTGGTTCTTAAGACAATCAATCCCTGTTTAACTGAGAGGTAAGAAAACACGATCTCTGCTTAAGGCAAGACTCCTCCCAGGGGCATTTCCTTCTAAGAAGGAAATTATTTCTAGGCTAACTACACAAGTGTAATAAAGATAAGAGACATTCATACTTTTCCCACACCTTTTCTCTATTCCAAAATTTCATTATTTTCTCATCACAATAACTCAAGTTAAATAGAACATCCTCCAAGGGTAGCCCCAACCAATGCATAGCCAGATTCAATTAATCTATCAAGCATTTAAGTTCCCTGTTTTTGTTAGGCACTCTGCTGTATACTTGGTGACACAAAGACAAGCAAAAAACACTCTGCGCCTCTGAGCTTAGATTATAAAGATGACACGTTATATAAAGGGAGATAACATAGATAGGTAGGTACATACATACATACATACATGCAGATGTTTCTATATATGTATATATGCTGTTGTTCGACTATCTCAGTTGTGTTCAACTCTTTGTGACTTCATTTGGGATTTTCTTGGCAAAGATACTAGAGTAGTTTACCATTTCCATCTCCAGCTCATTTTACAAATGAGGAACTGAGGTAAACAAGGTTAAGTGACTTGCCCAGGGTAAGTATCTGAGGCTGGATTTGAACTCAGGAAGATGAGTCTTCCTGACTTCAGCCCACCTCCCTCCACCCATCATGCCACATATGTATGTGTATGTGTAACTTAAATTGCCTCTTTCAATGTCTTTTAATAACTGTATCTTAAAAAGAGAGAATAGAATCATGAAGAGAGACAACCATCATCTGAAAAGTTAACTGTCAAGGATGAGAGAGACTATGAGGTATACAGAGATAAAGGACCAAGAATTTCCTTCCATGAGAAACTAGATGAATTGTAATCTTTGAGAGGCTGAAAAGACATTTTGAGAGAAATTATAAAGTCAAACGTTGAATGTAGGCTTAAAGAACATGTTTGCAAAGGGCAATCATTAAATCATTTTTATGGGGGCCTCCAGATGTTCCCCTTAGGTAGGTATAATGTAGTTTTTCTACTGGACTCCTTATAGAGCCTTGAGTCTGTATTTCCTCATTATGTACTTTCTGTCCTCGTCTGCCAATGCAGATACCACCTTCATATGTTTCAGGGATGCTACTAGGATGTCAACAGGAAAGTCTTTTTTGCACTTCAAAACTCCCAAGGATCTCCTCGGTCCAAGACTGGGAAGGTGACTGAAGTCAAGGGGCTATCCTCCTCCAACTGATTTCTTCTCAAGTACTTGATGAGTGTTTCCCACTACTCTGCTAGTACAGGTCCAGATTTTTAAGTTCTGAAGCTGACTTGCTAATTTACAAAAGACCCACAGAGCCTGACCAAGCTTCTTTAGTTAATGGAACATAATTCCTCAGTAACATCTTTAGAGTGCCTCCAGCAGCTTTTGAGGATATCTAAATTGATCAAGGAATTTTTCTCCCATACTAAAGCCTATGGTTTATTGATTCAATTGAGAAGTGGCTTCCCTTGAAGGCTAAGGAATAGGGGTGTCACATCTTGTCACTCACATGAAAATTAGGTCTCTTCTCTAAGGTCTCTCCATGGATTAGTGCTTGGTTCACACCTTTTGTCTCTTTGCATCCTACTCTAATGAAGTCTCTAGACTGCCTTATGGTATTCAGAGTTCTCTGTGAGGCTATTTGTTATTTACAGAATTTTATCTACTTCCCAGGGTTGTGAGGATCACATAAGATTAAATATTTGTAAATTTGTAAATCATCCTGTTCATCATTCCTTATTGCACTGTGCTAACATAGTGCCTGGCTATGTATAGTAGGTACTTATTCTTGTTTCCTTTCCTCTCTACCCACCTCCCTTTCTTTCTTAGGAACTTTTTTACAGATCTGCCCATTGATTAGATAAGCTACCTCAGGCAAGATATTTCAACCTTACCCTCAGTCTTATTTTTTACTTTAATAACAAATTTCCACATAATTTTCCCAAAATTAAATGATCCATATTGTCTCCCTCCCTTTTCCCCTCACACCTCCCAGAGCTGACAAGCAGTTCAGTCTGGGTTATACATGTATCATCACACAAAACATATTTCCATATTATTCATTTTTGTAAGTGAATAATCTTATAAAACCTAAACCCCAAATTATATATTCAAATAAATAAGTGATAAATCATATGCTTCCATCTACATTTATACTCCAACAATTCATTCTCTGGGGATAGATAGCATTCTTTGTCACGAATCTCTCAGAATCATCCAGGATCATTGTATTGCTGTTAGTAGCAAAGTCTATTACATTTGATCATTTCACAATATTGCAGTTTGCAATTACTGTGTATAATCTTCTCCTGGTTCTGCTTATTTCACTGTGCATCAATTCACATAGGTCTTTTCAGCTCTGTCTGAGATCATCCTGTTCATCATTCCTTATAGCACAGGACTCATTCCATCACTATCATATATCACAATTTGTTCATCCATTTCCCAATTGAGAGACATCCCTTCAGTTTCTAATTCTTTGCCACCACAAAAAGATAAACTATAAATATTTTTGTACAAAAGGTCTTTTCTCATTTTTTTAACTCTTTAGGAAACAGACCTAGTAGCTTAGGCCCAGTCTTTTTGCTTTTTCAACCCCTGTAGACTGTAAGACTGAATGCTAAATTTCTAGGTATTAGCTATTTTAATAAAATCCTACTATAAGATCATGAAAATCCACTGTACTGTCATTTGGGAAATCTCATTTTCTAGGCAAAGATACCAAAGCAGTTTGCCATTTCCTTCTTGCATCCTGTTTGATTTTTCAATTTATGAAATACTAGAGTAGTGGTTCCCAAGCTTTTTTGGCCTACTGCCCCCCTTCCAGAAAAAAAAAATATTTCTTAGCGCCCCCTGGAAATTATGGAACTATTTATTGAACTCAGAATGGAATGTAATACAAAAAAAGTGTGGCCATCACCACTCCACTGGATCGCTGCAGCACCCACCAGGGGGCAGTAGCACCCACTTTGGGAATCACTGCACTAGGGAAATAAATTAGCCAGCTAGGTAAAGATTAATATCAGCTGAAATCAGTAGGGATATTTTCATAGCCAACGAAGCATTTAAAAATTGTGAAGAATGAAGGTTAGAGTTGCTGAAAATATAGCATTGTTATTATGTGCATAATTGAAGAGGACATCAGAGATCCATTTGAGGATTTGAGTCACATACCTTGTTAAATTGTAGTCTCCATAATGATAAGACCATGATATATTATGTATTTTCCTCCTCTCCTTCCCCCCACAGTACTCTACAAGTGGAAGTTTAATAAATGTTTGTTGGGTTAAGGTGAATTAAGTAGCTTGAAGTCACTTACTGCCCTAGAATTTACAAGTAGTATTCACTTAAGAATGCTTACGACAATTGTTCAAGACACAAAAGACTTCCTGTGTGTTTATTCCAATTGGAACTTTTTTAGCAGTGGGAGAAAAGAAAGGCAATATCTTTCTTTTTGAGTGACCTATTTGGCCTTTCCTTTAGAAGAGTTTCATTTCATGTTTTGTACCTCTATTATGAGATATAAGTGAATTTGATATCAAGATTTCATTTCATATTTCTGAATTTTATTTCATGTTTTATGTATTATGAGATATAAGTAGATATAATTCAGAACTCGGGAATTCACATTGTAGAAACAACACCTTGCAAAGCATGCAATTTTTTTTCTTTTGTATAAATGCACAACTAATTAGGGATTCTTAGTATGCTGGCCAGTGAAAGAGAAGGGGGAAGCGGAGACAAGCACTGTAATGTGCTTTTTTGGGAGGTAGGAATCATCTATAAGAAAACATTGGGAGGAATAAAGCAACTCTAAAGGGTAGAAGTGAAATAAATCTAGGGGTAAGAGAAGGTACCCAGAAGAGGAAGATAAAATTGGCAGGAGACCAGTGGTCACACTGGTACTTGATTTTGCAGCCAGTAGACTTTGTTCTCTAGTGATAATTAGCAACATGCAGAATATCCCACATAAAGAGGCAAAGCCAGGAGTGTCTGGTATTAAAAACGAACTTGTGCCTATGACTAACTGCATTCTGGGTAGCCATTTGGAAACAATGGCATGAATAGATGGTCAAGTTTTGCTTCCCCTTCCATTTTCTGTTTTTTCATTATTGATGTTCCATTTTCCGTAATGATTTACTTCTGGCTTATGACAAATTGAGATGAATCAAATAGAATTTCAGTCAGGTAAATATTCTTTTTTCTCTAGTTTATACGTTTAATGAAGAGTCCCAAATGTTAGTCTCTGACAACTGGGAAAAGAAAGAGGACATGGAACTAGAATAAGTTGATTAGGAAGACTGGATAGACATAGAACAGAAAATCAAAGAGAGGAAAAGAGGGGAAAGATCTAGCAACATGTTTGTTTGTTGTTCCCCTCTCCTGAGAAAAGAAATAAAGATAGCAGAGCAAGAAAGAATACAACCATCTTAATTTTTTTAAGACTCAGAACTGCCACAGATATCACATCTATCTTCCAGAAAATGTAATCAGCATCATTTAAGCACCATAGGAAAAAGGATAGGAACTGATCGTGTAATTTCATTGCTATCGGTAACTTCAAGGAGAAGAAATACCCTTCATTAATGAGGGTCAGAACTTCCTCTGCAATTTATATCATCTTAGAGTGTTGCATAGAGTTCTGAAGAGTTCACTGACTTGCCCAAATACCCACAGTCAGTACATGTCACAGGCAGAACTTGAAGCTTAAAAAAACCTTATTAAGAGCCTTCTGTATGCCATAGACAGTGCTAAGTGCTAGGATACAAGGTAAAACAATATCTCCACTGGCAATTGTATAGAATTTAGAATACTGACTATACTGGCTTCAAGGCTAGTTTATTATCTACTATCACGTTTTCTTTTATTAACCTCAGCTGATCATCATCTAACATTTATATAGCACTTCAAGGTTTTCAGAGTACACTCCATTAAATCCTTATAACAGGTCTGTAAAGGAGATATTAATGTACTTTTACAAGTGAGGGAACTGAGGCTCAGATGATTTAAATCACTTGTTCATGGTCGCATACTACTAAGTATCAGAGATAAGAGATGATGCTCATTTCTTCCTGACATCAAATCTAGCACTTTGCTCTATGGGACGTTCTGGGAGAACTAGCACTTCTGATGTGAAAGTTTGCCAAGTCCTTAGCAGGGCTACTCATCCACTTGTGGTATTTACCTCTCACCCAGCTCTCACTTGTGGCTCTAAGAAATCATAATATGTACAATGGCCACATTTTGGTAAAACATTCTCTGTAGACAAGCCAAACCAGATTGAGAGTAACAAACAGGCCTCAAATCCACCATTAAGGGTGATATCTAGCACAAGCTGTGAAGACTTCCTCTGGCAGAATAGGCAGATGAGAACATTTGTTCCATTGGCAATGATGGCGGCTGACACAGGCGCTGTGGAGCACTTAAAGGTCGATCAGACATCAAAGATACCACGGTCCTCCATTGTGTCCTGGGCAATTGCCAGGCATCTTGACTTTTTTGTCTTGACACTGGACTTTGATGACCCTGGAAGAGAGACTGACAACTTCCATTCAACTGCCTCATTTAAATCCAATTCAAATGAAACTTAAGGCATCACCTTTGTGATGTCATTGGTTCTCTTCAGAAATGAAGGTTGAACAACAATTACAAAGACTTTCCCATATATTACCCTATATGATTTTTATAAGACAAATAATATAAGTAGTTTTATCCTCATTTTACAGAAGAAGAAACTCAGATTCTGAGGGGTTAATTGACTTGCCTAAGATCACTCAACTGTTTGAACTAAGTTCAAAGCTACGTTTACTGATTCTAAATAAATACTCTTTATACTATAGTCATTGGTACATTTGTCTCCCCAACAATGAGTTTATGGTCTAATCAGTTAAAAGCAACACAGCCAACTAAAGTTCTGTACCACTTGACTGAGTTAAATCTGGGTCAATTTCAAACTTTTATCGGATGCCTACTATATGCCAGCTAATATGAAAAGTAATAAAAATTAAACAATGTCTCCATTGACAGTTGTGTAGAATTTAGAATATAGATGTTTTTTGTAGAACAAATTATTTGGAGTTGGAAGAGCTAAATTTGAATTCCATCTTACTAGCTGTGGAATGATGACCAAATTACCCAACATCTCGGAGACTTAATTTACATGTATGTACAATGGCTACTTGCACTGCCTACTTTAGAAGGTTGCTGAGTTTAAATCACTTTGCAAGATATAAAATAGCTATCGTTATGTAGCACTTTAATATTTTCAAGATGCTTTACATATATCATATCTTTGACCCACATAGCAAGTTTGTGAGGTAGTCATCATTATTATTTATATTTTATGGAAGAGGAAACCAGCACCAAAAGATGTTAATAGCTTTGCAGAATTGTGGGGCTAGTAAGTATCAGAGGCAGGATTTGAATTAAGGTCTTCCTGACTCCAGGTCCAAAACTATCTACTATGCCAACTGGTTGTCTGTAAACATGAAGCCAGAGATAGAGAACCACTTGTGCAAAGGCATGGTAAAGGGAGATTATAGACAACCATCAGTGTCATAGAAGCCAAGGGAATATTCAAGAAGAAGGTGTAGTTTCTTGCATGTACTAATGTTGTAGGGTTACATAAAATGAAACTGTGAGCAAATAAACATTTCATTATTTTATCATTTTCAATGTTGTTTACACATTTACCTTCTACTTAAAGATGATGAGCTAATGTATGAATGCATGTAGAAAATAATTTTTTCCTGATAGAAACCCAAAGTCTCCATTATCTGGAAATCTTGACTTCAGAATGATTGATTAATGTAAGGGTTCTGAATGATCTCATGTTTTACTGTGAAAGATTTAATTTTAAAAGTATAAAAGAAGCTTCCAGGATTCAAGGAAAAAGGGGGGTTTTTGGATTTTTAATTAGGGACCCTTAAAAAAACATGAAATGATAAATAAAGCCTTCTGGAAATTTGCTTTCAAGTATTTTCCAAAATGCTTACCAGGATACATTTTATCAGTTCACTGCACATAATAGGCATTAATTTCATTTGTTGGTTCGATTTGAATTTGGTGCAATTTTTGGCAAATGTTTTTGTGAGGGTTTTCATTAGACAGCTTCGGAAATTTCACAAGTTTTCTGACCAATAAGGAGAACTTGGAATGAGAATATTGACAGACAGCTGCCTTGAGGAAGTAACTACAAAAACATTGATTCCTCCAATTGTCCACAAACAGAAATTGAATTTACTGCCAGTTGTAATGAGCTTTTCTGTTTTAGGCTTATTTCCCAGTAATATAGACATATGTACCTAAAACAAATGTTTGGGATATGAGTATGCTCAAATGATACATTTGTTCATGGAAGCAAACATCTGATGTAACAAGTATTTGCCTGAGCATACATGGTTAGAGAAGGGCATTTGCCAGTGCCAAGTCTTACCTGCTCCCTGCGGAGGGTTGAGACAGTCTGGGCAACGGGAGTATCAGCTGATTGGTGAGGGAGCTTCAGCATGGAATCATATTGGATGAAGGGACTTGAAGGGAAACTGTGGCAGGGGATGCAGGGCATATGCAAGGAGAGAGAGAGAGAGAGAGAGAGAGAGAGAGAGAGAGAGAGAGAGAGAGAGAGAGAGAGAGAGAGAGA
>NC_058130.1:598793105-598826870 GCF_016433145.1 Gracilinanus agilis | reverse complement strand
GAGAGAGAGAGAGAGAGAGAGAGAGAGAGAGAGAGAGAGAGAGAGAGAGAGAGAGAGAGAGAGAGAGAGAGAGAAATGATGATCAGTATTACTGCAAACTATGACTGTCTCCTGCAACTTTCCCCAGGCTGAGAAGGGCCATGGAGGGGCTGTTTCTAGACTCTGGAAGCTACTGTGAGACTAGGGGTACAATTAAAGCCAGAGCAAAGGAAAGGCTATTTCCCTGCTACCCTACTGTTCCAGAGTGTACCCAGGGGACTCTGGAGGCAATGTTCATGCTTTCATGTTTGTCAATGATCTAAAAACAAGACAATTCTGAACACTCCAGGAATCATTCTAAGTATCTGTTATGAAACTTGTGAGTTTAAACATCGTGTTTCACGTGCCTATGTTGCAGATGGGAGACTAAAGAGGGAGGAATTAGACTCCAACCTGAGATGGATTTTTATGCCTTGAGAAGTGAATGGGTGGTTCTTTCTTTGATACATGTGTGCAATGATTTTGATTTTACCATGCTTCTATTGAATTTAAATTGTTTGCTTAATTATGATCTTGAGTTTTGAATGACCAAAACAGCATTCCAGATTTGGAAGGAATGAGAGACCTATTTCTATTCAGTTTGTTGGGACTCAAATTAATCAGTGACAAGTAATAATTGATTGTCAGTTTTAAGCTGAACGTGGTCATATTAGGAAAGATGGAGTACTGAGTGATTAGCAGTCCACATGCCTTTCGCTTGTCCAGTGTTCAGGACCCAGGCATCAATGGGAAAATCTACAACAAACAAGCATATAAATGCATTATTGCTCTTGTTCATATCTAGAATTACCTCTAAGTCATTTCAAAATAAATTTTCTTCTACCTTCTTAGTGGAGAGTAATAAGAATCAACATTTCATGAGGTGGTTGTATGTATATATTAGTAAAATGTAAGTGATTTTCAACTTTGGACAAAACCCCCACAGCTTTTAAACTTGATACCTGATACAAGTATTTATTAATACATTTATTATTTATTAGTACAATAGTACTATGTGCCAAGCATGGTGCTAAGCTCTGAGGATAAAAAGAAAGGCTAAAAAGAATTGGAAATTGAGGGGGTGTCCATCAATTGAGGAATGGCTAAACAAATTGTAGTATATGTTGGTGATGGAATACTATTTTGTGCTATGAGAAATGATAAGCAAGATGATTTCAGAAAAAGCTGAAAGATCTACAGAAACTGATCCATGGACACAGTAACAGCAATATTGTATGATAATCAATTGTGAAAACTTGGCCGCTCTCAGCAATGCAATGATCTGGGGCAATCCTGAAGAACTTGTGATAGGGAGTGCTATCCACCCCCAGAGAAAGGACTGTTGGAATCAGATGGATGCAGGTCAAAGCATTCTATCTTTCACATCACTGTATTTACAGTTTTATTTGGGAGTTTGGGTTTTATAGGAATGTGCTCTTACAACAATAACTAATATGGAAGTGCTTTACATGATAATACACATATGGCCCAGATTAAGTTGCTTTCTGTCTTTGAGTGGAAGGAAGAAAGAAAGGGAGGGAGATGGTTTGGATCTTATAATTTTGGAAAAACATCTTTTGAAAATTATTATTACATTTAATTGGGAAAATAAAATATTTTTGAATTTTAAAAAAGGAAAAAATCAGCCCCTCATCTCAAAAGAGTTCATGACCTAATGAGAGAGACTACATGCAGATAGCTGTATACACCAAAGAAATATTATTGCTCCTTACAGTTTACTGAAAAGTAGTACCAATGATGAACATAGGGTTATTTTTATTTTATTTTTATTTTTTAACATTTATTAATACTTATTTTTTTAAGTTAACATGGTTACATAATTCATGTTCTTATTTTCCCCTTCACCCCCTCGACTTCCTCCTCTCCCATGGCAGATGTGTATTTCCACTGGTTTTGACATGTGTCATCGATCAAGACCTATTTCCAAATTGTTGATAGTTGCATTGATGTGGTAGTTTCGAGTCTACATCCCCAATCATGTCTGCCTCAATCCATATGTTCAAGCAGTTGTTTTTCTTATATGTTTCCTCTCCTGCAGTCCTTCCTCTGAATGTGGGTTGTGTTCTTTACCATAAATCCCTCAGAGCTGTCCTGTGTCATTGCATTGTTGCTGGTACAGAAGTCCTTACATTCGATTTTACCATAGTATATCAGTCTCTGTGTACAATGTTCTTCTGGCTCTGCTCCTTTCACTCTGCATCAGTTCCTGGAGGTCTTTCCAGTTCACCTGGAACTCCTCCAGTTTATTATTCCTTTTAGCACAATAGTATTCCATCACCAGCATATACCACAATTTGTTCAGCCATTCCCCAATTGAAGGACATACCCTCATTTTCCAGTTTTTTGCCACCACAAAAAGCGCGGCTATAAATATTTTCATACAATTCTGTTTATCTATGATATCTTTGGGGTACAAACCCAAAAATGGTATGGCTGGATCAAAGGGCAGGCATTCGTTTATAGCCCTTTGAGCATAGTTCCAAATTGCCAGCCAGAATGGTTGGATCATTTCACAACTCCACCAACAATGCATTAATGTCCCAGTTTTGCCACATCCCCTCCAGCATTCATTACTCTCCCCTTCTTTCATTTTAGCCAATCATCTAGGTGTGAGGTGATACCTCAGAGTAGTTTTGATTTGCATTTCTCTAATTATTAGAGATTTAGAACACTTTCTCATGTGCTTATTGATACTTTTGATTTCTTTATCTGAAAATTGCCTATTCATGGCTCTTACCCATTTATCAATTGGGGAATGGCTTGGTTTTTTTATACAATTGGTTTAACTCCTTGTATATTTGAGTAATTAGACCCTGTCAGAGTTTTTTGTTATAAAGATTTTTTCCCAATTTGTTGTTTCCCTTCTGATTTGGGCTACATTATTTTTGTTTGTATAAAAGCTTTTTAGTTTGATATAATCAAAATCATTTATTTTACATTTTGTAATTTTCTCTAACTCTTGCTTGGTTTTAAAATCTTTCCTTTCCCAGAGATCTGACAAGTAAACTACTCTATGTTCACTTAACTTATTTATAGTTTCCCTCTTTATATTCAAGTCATTCACCCATTCTGAATTTATCTTGGAGATATTGATCTAAACCTATTCTCTCCCGTATTGTTTTCCAAATTTCCTAGCAGTTTTTGTCAAATAGTGGATTTTTGTCCCAAAAGTTGGGCTCTTTGGGTTTATCATACACTGTCTTGCTGATGTCACTTACCTCAAGTCTATTCCACTGATCCTCCCTTCTGTCTCTTAGCCAGTACCATCAAAGGCCACGCGCATTCTTTAGCCTCTTGGGGTCTTGAGTCTTGTTGCTCCCAGGAGCAGGCCCTGGTGACCCTAGGTAGCTGCCAAGGAATTAATCCATGCCCCAAACTTGCTCTAACTCTTATGTACTGGCTTTGGCACTGTAGGTGGTGTGGGGTGGGGGAGGGGGTTGCTCAGCTCATGTTTTAGTGAGAGCTGTTTCACCCCTTTATAGCATGGAAATGCCCTGATTCCACGTACCTCCAATGCTGCGCCCTTTTGTGGGGTCCCTTTGTTCCTCTGGATTTGTTTTTATGTCTTCTTGAGGAGTCCAGTATGTTTCGGTTAGGAGAGGTTAAGCAGCTGCTTTTTACTCTGCTGCCATCTTAACCAGGAAGTTTATATATCCATAGGATTATTTTTAAATAGTAATTCTTTTCAAATGATAGAAAAAGATAAAAAGAGATTCATTTGGTATTTCTTACATGGCAGTTGCGTTTAGTTGAAAACCAAATAAATTATGGATAGTGTGAGGAAGATTAGATTAGGTATTGATTAGGTATTGATTAGGAAATACATAGCAGGAAGGAGCTGGAGCTTGGAATTCCAGGTTGGAATGAAGGAGGAGGAAGAAGGGACTTGGCCTTGAGTGAGGACTCCATTAGTGGTGGGCAAAAACTGTTGCCAGCCTGGGAGACCTCAGAGCAAAGGACACCCTGCTTCCTGGTTTTTCCTCTGGGATCCTGAGTGTGGCATCTAGCAAAAGGACAAATCTACAGAGCCAAGGGACAAGGAGAAGTTTGAGAACTGGTGGACAGTGCTTCAAGCAAAACCTTCTCTACTTGGTACCTGAGACAACTTTAGCTCCTGGCATCCAGAGATCATCAGTGGATTGCAGTGAGAATCCCAAAGCCACAAAAGCCCTAGCTGTACTCAAGCCTGGCAGGTTCCAGGTTTGAGGCAGAAACCCAGAGACTCCATTTACAGCTCCTTGGGCCCTGTTAGTTTAGATCACTTAGATTAGTGTAGTAGAATAAGTCCTTCCCTGTCCATGTGGGTTTTGTTATTAGGTGTTAAGGTTTTAGAGTAGACATTCCTATCCCTACTTTTGTTGTTCCTAATTAAACCCAGTTTCATCCTGTAACCTTGTCTGTTGAATTTAAGGCCTCTGGCCAGAGTGACAGTTGGCTGTTATTTTTCAGTTGGGAGTGACTTAGCTGTACAAGTCTTCAATGTTCAGTTTTAGTCTCTCTTAAATCCCAGAGTGTGTTCCCACAAACCCCTTAGTTAATTTATAATATCCCTGGTGAACCCATTACCTTACATATATTTCCTACAATAGAGACATAATGGCAATGTAGTTGGAGCTTCTATGCCAGGATTCTTAGATTATTCTTAAACTACTGAGTCTCTTATTCAGTGATAGTTCTTTTTCATACCATGTGCCCAAGACAATCAAAGTTTGGGGGTTTGGGTATTTTTTTAACTAAGCTCCTTGGATTTATCTCTTTGAAGTGTTCTCCTTTCATATAAATTTGAAGGATATGTTCTACCATTTCTAAGTTATTTTAATATCAATTACTATAAAGATACGTTTCTTCTTTTAGATATCATTACAGATTAATCTATTTTCTATCTGCTGCAAAATGAAGTGAGGATTTCTGCTGCCGGAATTAATAGACGTTATTTTTATCTGTGGTAATACTCCTCATTGACATAAAAGCATACTCCTTTGTCCTCTTTAATTGGCTAAACAAAAGCACAACTTTAGGCAGAATATTACAGGGGACACTTAGTTCCATAGAAACAATGTTATAAATGGGGTATGCTGTCACAGCATGGAAGAAAGGGAAGAAAAAAATGGTCATTGGCAAGTGCCTCAGTGAAGCAAATGGGACTTTCTAAATACTCCATCTTTGGGATAGGGCTAAACTGAGCAGAGTTCTTGGAGTACTCTTAAGTATAGGTGTTCTTGAGAGAAGAATGGGAACTAGAACACCGATTGTGAGAGATCCCAGCACAAGGAGAACCGGAAGAAGCCTGAAGGGGATTCAGCAAAGAATATGGCCTGGACTAGTCTTGAAGACTAGTTGTGAATGTTATGGAAATTTTTTGTAGCAATAGGTGGGGACTTGGTTAGAATACATTAATAGTATTAAAAACTTCCTTGGCCTGGGCAACTTTATGCAGTGCATGCCTGCCTACAGTTTCTTTCTGTCTGTTCTGGCTGTGAGATCTTTTTCTTTTTTGATGGAAAAAAAAATCTCTCCTTTTGAATTTTTTTTTACTTAACAGAAGTCTATTCTATCTCCTTTCCTCCTACTCCATTGTAAAAGAAAAGCAAATTCTTTGTAGCAAATACTATGTAATCAAGCAAAACAAATTCCTTTATTGACATATCCAGAAAAAAAAAAGCCTTTTATTCTTTATCCTAAATTCAACATCTCTCTGATAGGAAGTGAATAGTATGCTTTGTCATTGTTATTCTGAAATCATTTATGATCAGAATTCTTATAGCTTCCATAGTTGTCTTTACAGTATGGATTTTACTGAATAAATTATTCCTCTAGTTTTATTCGTTTAATTTTTTCATCAGTATATAAAAGCCTTCAAAATATTCATTTTTGTTATATCAACATGAGTATAAATTGTTCTTTTAGATGTTCTTACTACACTCTATATTAATTAATACAGGTCTTTCCAGTTCTCTTTAAAATCATCTCTTTCCTCATTTTCTATCATTTGAGCTCTTTTCAGGGCTGCTCATTCACCTTTGGTATCTCTCTTTCATTTAGCATTTGCCTCTGGCTCCAAGAAACTGTAGCATTGCAATGACCACACTCCAGTAAAAACCATCTCAGCCAGCCAGCTAAACCAGATTGAGGGTAATTGACAAGCCCCAAACCCACTGGTGAATTAGGGAAATGTCTGTCCCATGCATGTGAAAACTTCCCCTGGTAGAATAGACAATTGATAACAATTTGTTCTAGGAGCCATGAAGGTAGCTAAAACAGGTGTTGATGAACACTTTAGAGCTTGGTCACACTTGAAGATACCAAAGTCATCCATTGTATCTTGGACTATCACCAGTTGTCTCAACTTTTGTCTTGCCACTGGACTTGGAAGACGCTAGAGGAGAAAGTGAGGCTGATGACTTTGTGCAGCTCTCCCTTACTTAAATCCAATTCCTGCTCAAGTCAAGACATCACCCCATGATGTCATTGGTCCTCTTCAAAATGAATGACAAATAACAATTTTGTCATATTCATATACCACAATTTGTTCCTGTTTGAAGATTTTTGAGCTCACAAAGAACATGGTGTGATTTCCACCCCCATTCCCCAGGTAAACTCTTTGCTGTAGCTTGATAAGGTTAATCGTTAGCTTTAGTTCTTTCTATAAAACAATCCAATTACTCATGGGACTAAGCTGAGATGAGAATGATAATACATATCAGTTTTTCAGTTCTAAAGTAGAAGTTAAGGTCACAAAGACCTCTAAGTCTTGGAATACTGTTTGAAATAAAAGTGATGTTCTATGGGCCTAATATATCTCTCAGAAACATTTTTTTGGAAGTTGCTGTTGGATAGAGAATAAAGTGTATTGCTCATTGTTGGCCCATTAGATATTTTAAATGCCTTCAGTCCAAAATAGAAATCATTATCTTTCCTTGAAAACTCATCCCTCTTCCATACTTCCCTATTTCTGTTGACAGTGATACCATTCTTCCAGTCACCCAAGTTTACAGGCTTCAAGTTAGCTTCAACTCAGACTTTCCCTCCTCCACAGATTCAATCAGTTGCCTAATCTTGCCATTTCCACCCTTACAAAGTCACTCAAAAATGTTCCCTTCCCCTACTCACACAGCCACTATACTAATTCAGGCCCTTGTCATCTTTCACATGGTCCACCGCAACAAACTCCTAATTGATCTCTCTTTCCCATCTCTCCCCAAACTCTATAATGATTTTTTGAAAGTTTAGGTCTGCAGCCGCAGACACTTCCCAGCTGTGTGACCCTGGGCAAGTCACTTGACCCCCATTGCCCACCCTTACCACTCTTCCACCTAGGAGCCAAGAACACAGAAGTTAAGGGTTTAAAAAAAAATGGAAAAAAAAAAGTTTAGGTCTGACCATTTGAATCCCCATGTCAGTAAACTTCAGTGGCTCCCTGTTACTTTTAGAATAAAATAAAATATCCTCCACTTGGGTTTCAGAACTCTTCATAACCTGGTCCTAACTTATTTGTCCCACCTTGTTACATCTTACTCCCCTTCCTTTATTCTGTGGCCCATACTGACTTTCTTGCTATTTGTTATAGGTGACAATTCATTTTCTATATATAGATGCAGGTGACTGTATACTACCTGTCCTCCATATCTGGACTATTCTCTCTTCTCACTTCATTCTCTTAGAATCTATTGGGTTTTTTCAAAATTCAGCTCAAATTCTACCTCCTACATGGAGCCTTTCTGGATTTTTCCTAGCTGATAGTACCCCACCCTTGCAAACCAACCTAGTATTTATGTTGTTCATATTTTGCATGCATGCATGTTAGTGCTTAGGATGCCTTCCTCCCAGTAAAATGTTAGCTCCATACAGGCAGCAACAGCTACATTTTTGTTTTAGGATCCCCAGCACCTAGCAAAGTGTCTGGGTACTTAATACTTATTGATTGATTGATTCTACAGAAGTACAGAAGCCTACAGAGACTTTGAAGACCAGTGCTGCACAGGGTCATTCCAGAATTCATAACCAATGAGTGCTTGGATTGTAAACCAAATAAGGAAAGATGCCTCAGAAACTAAATAAAGAAATCCTTGACACCTGTTAAGTGACTGACCCTCCTTTCTTCTTAGGGAAAAGTTTTATTTAAATTCAATTCAGTGAATATTCATTAAGTACCTACTGTGTGCTTAACACTTAAATAGGTGAAAGTGTCTTTTTATCAGCATACTCTCCCTTTAGCCCTTTGTGAAACGTTATTTAAAAAGAAAAGTACCCATAATGCTAACAACATTCTCTGTTTTGCATCCCCGCTGTGAAAGTTCTAGAAGAGCTGGAGAATGTAAACCCATTTTAAATTGTCGAAGAAAACTGTTGGCACAGAATAAAAGCTTTGCTATTTATTAGAGAGCAGACTCTTAGCTATGGCACTGAGTCCTTACAGCCTTACATGTTTAAGGCAGGAAAAAAAAAAAAAGACAGCTCTGATTTCTGCACGCAATTGCCAAACTGAGGCAGGAGCAGACTTTCTCAATCTTTATGATGTCTTAATCAGATAACTGATATAAAATTCCAAAATTCTGTCTTCTCAAACTTTATGGTTTGTTCATGGGAAGCTGGGAATAAACAAGAATCAACTTAATAAATCTATCTAATATTATAAATACATAGTTTCTGGTTTTTTTCTCTGAGGGCAATAGGCCAACAATCAGCAAGAATATAGCTCTCCTGGCTTTTCTCAAAGGGTCCCTACATGAAGACATGACGACTGTTATGGTTTTATAGATTTTTACAGCTAGGGACTCTGATGTGGCATTCACAGACTAAGATCTGGTGCCTTTGGGACGAGATTGTGAGAGATCCCTGATCATTTGGATTACTTTCCCTGTTTTCAGTAGAAGGAAATGTTTGCTTTTTTAACACTGATTCCAAGATGGCTTTTTAAGCCTGATTTATAACAGCCTGTACAAAATCAAGAAATCTTCTCATTCTGGGGAATTCTTCCCCTAGAAAACAGCATAGTACAGTGGGAAAATCATTGACTTTGACATCATAGATTCAAATCCCACCCCTAATACTTACTACCGTTTTGACCCTAGGTAAGTCATTTAACCTCCATAGGTCCCAGTTTCTTCCACTATGAAATGAGGGAATTGGGCTAGATGGCTTCCGAGATTTCTACAAGGTCTTGGTTTGACCTTAAGACCCCAAGGTCACTGCATTTCTTAGATCCCACGCAAAAAAAAAATTCTTTCCCTTGATCTATTGGGGCAAAATGAAATGGAAGAGATTATTAGTGACTGACCAAATATAGAATCACAGAATGTTGGAGGCTGCTTCCTTGGCTTCTTTTGAGGCTCAGAAAAAGACTCATCTACAAAAAGTCTTTCCTGACTCTACCCCTATCCTTAATTCTAGGTCCTTCCCTCTGCTAATTATCTTAAATTTATCCTGTATATATCTCATTTTGCATAACTGTTTGCATGTTGTCTCCCCCATTAGACTGTAAGCTCCTTGGGGGTCAGAGATTTTCTTTGACTTTATCTCTTCACATAGCACCTGGAACATAGTTGTTATTGTTTAGTTGTGTCTCACTCTTTATGACCCTATTTAGGATTTTCTTAGCAAAGATACAGGAATCCTTTGCCATTTCCTTTTCCAGATCATTTACAGATGAGGAAACTGAGATCAAACAGAGTTTAGTGGCTTGCCCAGGGTCACATAAGTAGTAAATATCTAAGGCCAGATTTGAACTGTTTGATTTGTGTCAGTCTTCCTGACTCTAGACCTGGCATCTATCCACTATGCCACTTTGCATCCTGCCACATAGTTGAATAAATGTAGCATAATAAATACATAGCTTAATAATATATATACACATGTGTATATAACAATACAAATAATACATAGCTTTAATAAATGCTGACTGACTGACTGACAGATAGGAGAGACTCTGCCTACAGTGAGTTAAGAGCTTCCATTTTTGCAGACTTTTATGGTTCATAAGGAAGAAGAATTCCAAGGAATGTTTCTCAGATACCTATGAATTTTGGCAACTTTTGCAGCTGAAGATAACTTCTCCTTTCCTTCCTTTTCATTCCTATCAGCAGGGTTCTAGTAATGATAATTTTTTAAATAGAGTCTAAGAAGGCTTGATGAGAGTGACTGCAAAGCAAGCAGATTTTAAGCAAAGGACATCACTTTTACTTTCAGTAAATACATTTTCATTAAATGTATCACACATCTCTTTGGTTGCTCAGGTCTTCAGAAGTAATCAGCGCATCACAAAGGGGAAATGAGTTGGTGGCAGGAGGGCATTGTATTTCATTTAGAAGGAAGCAGAGGAGAGAATGCAAGAGAGAAATTTTGAAATAAGCCAACATTTCTATGGTGGCTATTATAGTAATGCCATGTCAGGTGATTGGTTCAGCAGAAGTCACCATGACTAATAATTATAGACCAAGTTTACACAGCATCCAGGGACATTAAAGATTGGCAGTTATGAAGTGAATTTGTATTATTTTGAAAAGACAAACTAGATCAGTGATGACAAACCTTTTAGAGGGGTGGGTGATGTGAGAAATGTCCTTAGGCACCCGTGGAGAGGGGGAGTGGAGCAGCCCAGCCTGTATCCCTCTGGATCTCTAGTAACAATTTTGGTGAACTCTGTACCAGGACAATGGCTCACATGCTCACAGAGAGTGCTCTGATTGCCCCTCTGGCACACATGCCATAGATTCACCAACACAGAACTAGATCATTACAGCTAGAAGAAAAACAATTTTAGGTTTGAGTTACTCATTGACATTTTCAGGACAGTTAAAGTTGTTCTGAAAAGAGGCTATGTGGTATGATGGAAAGCACATTGATGTGATATGAAAAAAAAATCTGGATTCTAGTCAGTTGTGCCCTGGCCAAACCTATGTAATCCAGGGACAAGTCATTTCTCTGTACTAAGGTTTGGTTTCTTCATCTGTAAAGCAGAATAATAATTTTTGAACTACTTACTTCACAGGACCTTCAAATGAGATTATATTTGCAAAGTGTTATAAGAGCTCTTTTTTCTTGGTGTTTTGTTTTATTATGTGCATTTGACTACACAGAAGAGTTTTGATGCTGTTGAATTTCATGATATCTTAGAAAATAATATTCTTAACCTGGAAAAAGATGTAAAATTTTTAAAATTCAGAAGATGAATATTTGGAAGTTGTAATGGGGGGGGGCCATTCTGTTCTGGAAACTTCATATATATTTACTTTAGACCATGAGATAAATGGGAAATCTTGGCAGCTAAAGATTAGGCCAACATGGATAGTAGAACATCTTTGTTTCTGTTATGTGTTCAATAACCATATTTCATATTTGACTATTTTGCAGAATGATGTGGCTGCACTTCTCAAACCAATATCGGAAAAGATTCAAGAAATACAAACTTTCAGAGAGAGAAATCGGGGAAGTCAAATGTTTAATCATCTTTCAGCCGTGAGTGAAAGCATCCCAGCACTAGGGTGGATAGCAGTGGTAAGTCTAGACTCTAGACCGTCATTTGGGCATTCCTCACCTTGACACCCTTTTGGTAATTGAAATCACAATTAAGATTTATCCATGTAAAAAGATATAAAGTCCGTCTTCCTTTTTCTTCCTCTTTAGTCTGATGCTAGTGGGGGCATTTTCTTCTTTCTTTTCAGCCTACACCAAATAGTCTTTTGCTTATTCTGCTTAAAGTATTCTATGCACCCTACCAATTCACCCTCACTAGCCTTAATACACTTATTTTTTTCTTAATAACTTTAAAGTATCACTGTCTCCACTGCTTGTCTTTTTTTCTCTGAACCATTTTCTTGCTTGGTTATTTTTTTTTCTTCTATGCTGGGGTGATGGTGCTGTTCTTAGTCCCCCAAACCAGGTCCTTATGTCAAGGAGATGAATGATGCTGCTACATTTTATACTAACAGGGTCTTAAAGGACTACAAGCACAGGTATGTTGCCTTATTTAATTATCCTTACTGTAGAGTTGATCATGTAAAAGTAAACATGCTACTATTGTTTATTAGACCCCATTATTTCTTTCTAAAATCTTTGAAATTCAATTTATGTATATATAGAAAAAAATTGGAAATGAAACAAATATCCAAATATTTAAAATGTTACTTGTTTTATTCTTTTTGTGATGAACAATTTCACCAGTTGTGTGTACATTTTGTGTTTTCCCCATTTTTATAAAAATAGACCATACTTCAGCAAGTATTTTAAGATTCAAAAAAGATTTTTATCACAAGGGTTACAAGAAGTTGGTAATGCTAGCATTATAAACCATATTTTATATATGAGGAAACCAAGGCCCGTTATTTTGGGTGAGTTAGGAAAGAAGAAACAAAGAAATAAAGCTATGTCATAAAAAAAAATGGCAAATGAGAGAGAAGCCCTGGTTTCAGTTAGTCAAGATGAGGAATCACATTATCTCAGATTTAGAAGTGTTCTCAGAAGCTTTGAGGGCTGCCACATCAACTTACTATCAAATTATATTGAGTTTCAAGTCCACCAAAAAAATTTTTCTCATATTCTCCCCAGGAGCTATTGTCTAATAGTGTCTTCCTCCGCAATGTAGCTAATACAGTTGATTTTAACTTGTGTTAAACAAATAATTTGTATTTATTCATTTATGTATCCATTACATGTATCCACATTAAATGCCATCCCATTAGATTCAACCCATTTTTTTAGTCCATCAAAATATTTTGGCATCCTTTCTACCATCTAACATGTTAGTGATCCCTGTCAGATTGGTGTTATCTAAAATTTTGATGAGCTACTTATCTATGCCTTCATCCAAGTCAACAACAAAAATGTGCAATATTGTCTTATTCAGAGATTTGGGGCTCTTATCACCTCTCTCCAAGATGGCACCAAATAATTCTGAATCAAGCTAACTATACTGTCTTCTTGCCCAAATTTTTTTTGTCTTGTCCAAAAGAAAGGCTTTGTTAAGTGCTTGGTTGAAATCTAGGTAAACTTTATTTATGTCATTACCCTCATCTATCAGTGGCAACTAGGTGGTACAATTTATAGAATCCTGGGCCTTCAGTCAGAAAGACCTGAATTCAGATCTGATCTCCAGCAATTATTTATTGGCTATGTGACCCTTGCCAAGTTACTTAACTGTTTGCCTCAGTTTCTTTACCTATATATGATCTGGAGAAAGAAAAGGCAAACCACTTGAGTATATTTGCTAAGAAAAGCCCATGGGCACGAAGAGCCAGAAACATCTCAGTAACTAATAACTCGGTCAAAAAATTCTTGATGAAACCATATTGCCTCTTAATGATTACTTCTTCCCTTTTTAAATACTCACAAACCAGATCCTTAATAACATTCTAAAATTTTGACAGTATTTTTTTTAAAAAATCAATCTTTCTGACCAATATTTTGAACTCTGCCCATTTCCCTTTTTTTTTTAATTGAAACATTTGTCCTTCTCTAATTATAAAATCACAAATCTCAGAATTTGGAAGGCCTTCGGGGATCACCTGGTACAACCTGAATAGGAATTTCCTTTCTGTTATCCCTTTAAGATTATCATCCAGCTTTTCAAGAAGTCTTTTTTTTTTAATCCTTACCTTCCATCTTAGAATCAGTACTAAGTATGGAGTCTAAGACAGAAGAGCTATACAGTGGGTAGGCAATTGGGGTTAAATGACTTGCCCATGGACACGGGTAGCAAGTGTCTGAGGCCAGATATGAACCCAGGACTTTTCATCTCTGGGCTCTCAATCCAATGAGCCACCTACTCGCCCATCTTTGTGAAATCTTCCACAATCCAGTTACCTTTGAGAACAGTTCAGAAGTAATGTTCCTGTCATCCCTAGGCCTAGAGTTCCAATTCGGTCTAAGCACAACGAGTTATAATAAAAGGAATCAGCCAAAGATCTTACATTCTCAGTATCCAGGAGTTTAAAAGGGTCCTCACTTGGACTGGTATAGAACTAAGGATGAACTAGACTAGAAAAATCAAAACTTCAGGAAATCTATGAGATTAGGATATCTCCTCTAAGCTGAACAAAACTATAATCTCTAATTAGGCTATATAGTTATAGTTTGCCTCCTTGCATCTAGAATTTTCCCTATGATTCTTTATACTTAAATAAAATAGCTTCTTGCACTCTATACAACTAGGCAGATGAGATGGTACAACCTGTGGAGAACTCAAGGGGCAAGGCTGCCTTCCCAGGGCTGCAATCTCAAGAGCAGAGAGCTTGAAGCTCCTGGTAGAAAGTCCTAAAGTTTATGAACAAAAGGAAGCTTCTCTTGAGAAGAGTTACGCTATCATTTTTGCCCCAAATCTTAGAGGGATTGAATTATTAAGATCCCACTTGGGCCTTATGAGCATAGATCTAAAAGGGAGAATAAGGGGAAAAAGGCATATTATACAATTAAATAAATTACTATTTAAGTGAAAATGAAATAGATATGATCAATAATGATCAATAATATATGAGTATATAGTAGAATTTACATACTCCATATTATTTATCTTTGCTTTTTACTTATTTAAAATTGTGTCTGTATCATCAGCATTGTTACAGAGAATAGACCCATTTTGATTAAACATCATGGTATGTAGCTAAATACCAATGTCAAACTCATCCTGAGCTCTGGGATAACTCGGACAGAAAGGGCATCTTCATCATTCTCAGCAGAGACGGGTCTTTGTGAGACAGGAACAATTATTCCCTACCGTCATTCACACTTCCCTTTCTCTCTTGGTAACATAACCACTCATCCAGGGAGTTTGGAGTAATTAGTGGCAATTTACCCAGATAAACTGAGTCCAAATTGTCTCTCATGTCTTAGATGTCATACACATTATAACATGGATTACTTGTTGGCAGTGGGATTGCAAGTCATTCTCCTTTTTAAAACATGAAAGCAATAATTGCTGAAAGGTCACCTCCCTGTTAGTAATTGTTGGAAATAAAAAATATCTGTTGTTACACATATACACAAACACACCACACACACACACACACACACACACACACACACACACACACACACACACACAAAGTCAAGTTACTTAAGTCACATTTAGCATCAGTTCAGAGAGAGTGACTAAGCTTATCCTAGGTGAACATAAAAAGAATGCTTGGCATCACTCAGCCTTCCTTATTTTTCCTACATACCAACTTGAAATGTTTTATTTTTCCATTGGTAAATCCTTCTCCCACCCAGTCCCTTCCTGAGCTTTGCTTCTTTCCTCTGTTTTTGGGGGAATGAACAGCAATACCTCTCACCAGCTGGCATGTGAGCCATAGTGCTGAGGGGCTGAGGCTTCCTCCTCTGTCAGAGTTAGTGTTCTGATGCTACAAAAAAAAAAAAAAATCTGGGGCTGGTCCATAAATGTCAGAATTTGGCTGGAAAGTGTATTTCTGGTAACATCAAGGGCAAATCTATTATAAGCCCTGTGGAGTAGCTGCCAAAAGAAGCCATTCACCTCGCTTCCAGTAAAACCAGAACTCTGGCCATAAACTCTCCTGTCATCGCTAGGGACAGAGCCAGTCCAGGGATGAGAATACCCTTCATCCCACTACCCCAAGTGATCACCTACTTTCTCAAAGTCTGCTGCAGACTGTCCCAAGTTCACACTGTACTGTACTTCTACTACTTGTAGTTTCAGGTTCTGCAGGGCGTTTTTCACAACTGGATCTCATGGGATACTGTAGTTGCTGAGGTCTCCTTACTTTAAAAAAAAAAGGGGGGTTAGAATAGAAAGTCAGGTTGATGCCCTCTGACTATCCTCTTTTCCTGAGCAGTTTTTAAGCATCTTTACTCAAGGGCTGTTTACATGTATTTTCCCTTGGAGAGAGACTAGAATAAGCTGGTTGTTTTGACTTCATCACTATCAATATTTTATCGATTTTTTTAAGAAACCACCAGTTTATTGAATATCTGGCACAGATTTTCCCATGATAATTGTGGCTGATTCTGCTTATCCTTCAATAAATACCTCCAGCCCAAAGTTTCTTAACATTTTTTTTGTTACAGACCCCTTTGGCAGCCTAGTAAATAAGTCTGTGGACCCCTTGTCAGAGTAATTATTAATTTTTTTAAATCCATGAAGGAAAATACGTATAATTTGAAAAGGAGACTGATTATACTGAAATATATTTATCAAAACATAAATTAAAAATAAGTTCATGGACCCTAGATTAAGAACCACTACTCTATTAGGACACCGAAACATTCTTAATATGATGTACCAAAGAGAACAGAAGGAAGTTCAGAACACTTAATTCTGAAAGAGGAGGAAGTCTCAGCCCCTTCTTCCCCCACCCCCACACCACCCAGCACTGCAGCTCAGAAAGCTCTGCTTTGTTTTGAAATGAACATATTTGATTTATTACAAAAATATAATAATAGATTTGTTTTATTTACATATTTATGTATTCTTTTAAATAAAGCAAGCTAAATATACAGTTTCATGTACTCCTATTAGCACTCTTTGTACATGGGAGTTTTCATGTTTGCAGATGTTTTTCAAGTTCAGGAAAAAAATTAAAAATCATATTAAAATACAGATGAATACATGCATCTAACTTTATAACTGCACATCTCTCTTTCCAACATTTTGTAAATCTGAATCTGAGCACCGCTGATCTGGTCCATCAAGTTAAAATAAGGCAAATTTGTCATGGTGAAAAAAATGGTTTTGCCCACCCAAGTTTACATAGATGTGGAGTAGAGCCATGTTCAAGTCCTTCTTCTGACATTTAACTGTGTCACTACTGGCAAGATGACTTCAAAGAGCTTCAGATCCTTCAATTGCAAAATAAGGATAACAATGATAATTGCTTTAAGACACAAATAAGATTATATATGTAAAGTGCTTTGCAAACTTTAAACTACTTTATCAATGTCAGTTTTTATTATTGTTTTTTTGTGAGAATATGCTGTGTATGTGATTTTATATATATATATGCACTTCAGATCAAACACATAAGATAATTGTACAGTATATGCCTCATTTTTTCTCTCAGATTTAGCTCATACAAAACCAGAACATGACCTATAATCATGTTACTTTTGTCCTCTCGCTTGCCTTTGATAGAAGATAGAAGTCACCAAGGGGTCCCAACTATCCCGTTTCTCTTTCTAGTTGAATATGGTCTATAATACAATGGTTCCCAAACTTTTTTGGCCTACCGTCCCCTTTCCAGAAAAAATATTACTTAGCATCCCTGTCACATACTATCACTGCCCCCTTACAGTTATTCACCGCCCCCCTGGATGACTGTAGCACCCACAAGGGGACGGTGGCACCCACTTTGGGAATCACTGGTCTATAAGCTTCCCTGTATGAGCTGCTCTGCTTTGACTTCAGGGCAGCCTCACCCCATACCTCCCCTGTGTTTCAATTGTCCAATCACCCAACTAACATAGTAAATACATGTTTTATACTGCAGTTTTGTATAATTATTTGATTTTTTTTAATGCCATATAAAATTCTAATCATTCATTTATACCTTTGTACTTTATCTTTTAAAGGGCTCTCATTAAAAGAATGTGGTCTATATTGTTGGGGCAGCCTGTAGAAGTAATATAGTACCTACATGTGATTTATACATATATACAGATGTATACATATTTACTGATAAAATTTTTAAATAAAAAATCAGTTCCTGAGATAAAAAGTAAGTCTTCTACTAGATCAAAAAATCCGTAAAAGCTTGGCCATATTTGGGGAAATGGAAGATGTTTCTGAATTGTTTAATTTATCCTACTTGATTTGTGATTTCTTTTACTTTTTTTGCTCTGGCTGGATTTATTTGGATGAAATATTTCTTAAAAGCAAAAGGTCCAAGGAGCTAAACTTAACTTGTTTACATTTTAATAGTTATAAAAAATCATGCATCCTAGTAACACTTTGGAACTAACAGGGAAAATCATTCAGGAGGTTCCTTTCAAGCAAGATGAAGTTTGGTTGGTATTGAGAGACATGAGATCTGGAATATACAGATTATTTCCATGTGTGCTCTTTTTGTCTCTTGGAGATAAATGGAGTGAAAGAAATAGAAATACCAATTGGTTCAGGTTATTTGGGTTAGTAGATATAAATGTATCATTTTTTAAAACCCACCACTCTCTTACATGATTATGTCTTTCTCTCACTGATGAAGTGACTTACGCCACGTGGATTGGGTGAAGTCCTATCTGAACATCTGGACTGAGCTTCAAGCATATATCAAGGAACACCATACCACAGGCCTTTCTTGGAGCAAAACTGTAAGTGTCCCATTATCTTTTGTGTAGTACCCATGACTCCTCATCCATGAGCCTAAAAAAGCTAGCCCAGGTTTTAGGTACTTTTTAGATCAGAATCTCCTCTAGAAAATAGTTCATGAACTCCCACCCATTTTTCCTTTTAATCAGCTAGAGAATACCCTTTTGCTGAATGAATAAATAAATGAAAAAATCATTTATAAAGTGCATACTCTGTGCCATACACTGTTTCAAAATCCTGGGGTTACAAATATGAAAGAGACACATCCCTGCCTTCAAAGATCATACCTTCTATTAGGAAGAGACAGCACATATTAGGGAGAGGTAAACAGAGAAGAATGAAGGCACAGGGATTATGAGTGGAATCATAGGGCCACTGAATGGCACCCCTTTTCCCAAAGCAATGGTGTTATTGATTTGGTGACTCTTCCCAGGGCAAGAATTGCCAAGTAGGGAAGGGAAAGAGGAATCAAATCTGTGGGAAGACAGAAAGCAGGAAGGCAATGCAGTTAAGTAGCTGATGCTCTCACCAAACAGCATGACACCAAGGTAGGAGCCAGAAATCCACTTGGGAGAATTCATAGCAGAAAGAGCATCAGTGACCAGTTCTGGTACCCAGGAATGATGAGAGGCAACAAAGAAATGGAGATGGCAATAGGAGGCTGATGATATGCCAACTTGCAATTAACTTTAATTTGGGGTTAAAATGCTGAATTGTTAAGTTTTATAGAACTTCTACCATATTTCTTCTTTTTTATAACTTCATTACTGGGGAGTGCTTGTGTGACTTCACACTGAAATATTTTTTAACTAGAAGGTTTGCCATCTGTCTCTGTTGAGTCGTTATTTGCAATTTCTCATCAAAGGTAGGGCTCTCTTCTCCCTTGGCTGACTCTCTCCCTCCAAACCTTTCTGGACTGCTGGAGGTTAGTATTTGTGTAGGAGTATGAATATTGTGGCCGAGGGTGGTGTGATCATGCAAAGGATCCCAGGTCTTCTAAATCTGTTCAGGCTTTTGCTTTGAGTTACTTGCCCTAAGTATCATCTTCCAAAATGTAAATGCTTGGTGTTCTGTGTCCTATTTTGCTTAATAATAAGAAGAAAAATTAACATTTATATTGTGCTTACAGTGTGCTAGGTGCTTTACAATAATTGTCTTATTTGATCTGGAAGGTATTGCACAGATAAGGAAGCTGAGGCAAACAAAGGTTAAGCAACTTGCTGAGAGTCACACAGCTGATAAGTGTCTGAGGCCAGATATGAATTCAGGTCTTCCTGATTCTAGACCCAGCCATCTATCTACTGCACCACTTAGCAGCCTGAATAAAAAAAGAGGTGGGAGAAAACATTTCACAACCTGTATAACCTTTCCTTGTGTTATGTTCTCAGAGTTTATGAGAAAGGAATTTCTCAATAATTTGGAACTTTGATAAGGAGGTGTATATGCATATAAGTATTTAAGCATCGAAGTGCATGATAGGAACCACTGCAGTTGCATAAGCATTGGGGTTTTTTATTTTTTTAGACCCTTACCTTCTGTCTTAGAATCAATACTGTGTATTGGTTCCAAGGCAGAAAAGTGGTAGGCAGTGAGGGTTAAGTGACTTGCCCACAGTCACACAGCTAGGGAGTGTCTGAGGTCAGATTTTAACTCATTGCTAAGCCTACTTCTCAATCCACTGAGACACTTACCTGTCCCATAAGCATTGTTTAAAAGCAAACTGCCTAAGGCTAATTTCACATCATTATTTGTTATAAATTTGTTTATCAGAAAAAGAAACAACTATATCTTTGCAACAATAAAGGGACCAATAACAGATTCTAGTTAGATATTAATATATTGAAAATCAAAATTCTTTGGAGTAATTATTCTCTCATTGCATGATAATGTCAGCAAACTTTTATCCTGAATTTCTCACTCTATAAAATGGAATTGCTCTCACATACTTTGGTAGCAACCTGAAAATAAATATAAATTATATTGTATTGAAAATCTTGGATGAAATAAGTAGTATTTAACAGCTGTGCTATGGAAATTTAAAAATATATTTTGATTTAATCAGACAAAATCCACTCTCTGATCTTCCTGTCTCCCACCCCAATTGTGGAGTTCAGGTTTCAGACTTTCCCTCTACTCACACCCTTCTCCTTGTTTGCAAAAATGGCAACTTATACATCCTGATTATGTGATATAACTTTCCTTTCCTTTCTACTCCAATGTATTCCCTTTCCCTCTAATTGAGAACATGAGAAAAGCCAAACCCATTACAAACATGTATAGTCAATTGTGTCCATGACTTGTCATGTCCAAAAAGATATTTGTCTCATCCTATACTCTTGAGTCCTTCACCTGTCTATTAGTAGATGGGTTGCATATTATAGGATCAGTCTTCTGGATTCGTGGTTGATCATTATACTGATAAAGAGTTTGTCCATCACGATCTTATTCAATTACATTTATATTCCATAACTTGTTCACTGATTGCCTTTTTTATGAAGCTCCCCCTCAGATTCCTGGTTTTTGGCAAGTCAAAAAAATATTTTTATATACCCTTAGAATTTGTTTGTTTAGATCAGCGGTTCCCAAACTTTTTTGGCCTACCACCCTCTTTCCAAAAAAAATATTACTTAGCCCCCTGGAAATTATTTTTTTTTTTAATTTTAATGGCAATTAATAGGAAAGATAAATGCACCTGTGGCCATCACCGCTCCTCTGGATCACTGCAGCACCCACCAGGGGGCAGTGGCGCCCACTTTGGGAATCACTGGTTTAAATCTAATCTCTCCCCTAATTTATCCTCTCTCTTTCCCTCTTTCCCTTCTATTTCTTTGTTAAATGAAATGTATTTCCACATCCAACAATATACATATATCTCTCCGTGTGTGTGTGTATTCTTCCTTCTTTTGACCAATTCAGATGAAAGTGAGATTCAGGTGTCCGACTCACCCCGTCATCACACACCCCTCCTTGTTTGTAAAGATATCTATTTATATACCCCGATTATGTGAGATAATTTTCCCTAACTCTGCTTTCCTTTCTACTCCAGTCTATTTCTCTTTCCCTCTCTTTCCATTCTTAAGATCATAAAAACATAATAGAACCACTTCTAGGCCTTGTCTAATTGAACCTCCTTGGAGACTCCTGAGGATGACAGGGTTCAGAGGGGACACACGTATAACCTCCTATTTGGATTTAAGCAGATTATCCTTGTTTAATTCTTTATCGTTGTTCATTTGTATTTACCTTTTTATGATTCTCTTCACTCTTGAGTTTGAACTTTTAAGTTTCTTCACAGTTCTGATCTTTTCATAAGGAATGCCCAGGAACTCCATGATTGGAAATATAGATTGCCTTTTTAGTCTGCTCTGGATCTGTGAACAAGAACTGGGTAATGAGTAACAGAGCTTCTGCTTGGCACCTGTCTCCATCTCAGAACCTCAGTATGGGTCTGGTGGTGTCGTGGTAGGGGTCTGAGACCTCCCCTTAAGCCCTCCCATCCCCACCAGTCCTCAGTGTCCATAGACCTCCCTATCTGTTTCCCTATGCCAAGCTAGGCTGGACAAATAGCTCAGTGTGACATTTTCTGAATTTTCCCACTAGGATTCAGTCTTCCTCATCTTCTAGATCTCTTCAGAGATATTTTTGTGAAGAGATCTCACTATACTGCTTCTTTCCTCTTCACCATCTTGGCTCTGCCTCTTCTGTGCTATGGAATTTCAAAAGGAAAAGTAAATGATTCTTTAAAGGAAAGTATTTAGTCTTTCCTTGGTTTTAATTATACATTCAAACTCTCTATGTTACAAAAGATACTATGTAACATAAGGACTTAGTATAAGAAACATTAAGCCAATCTGTGTGGTTGTAGGAATATTCCATTCAAGTTATCGTTATTTCCAAGGAGTTGAGTCTATTTCAGTTCGTAAAGGGAAAAGTGATATTTCTGACCCAAACCTCGTAAAACTATTGTTTATGGAAAGTACAAAAACAGTACTGTTCACTGTATTTTCAAAGAATTTGATGGCATGGTCATAAAGATGTATTTTGCTGATATTCACACCTTTTCACCCTTGAACTATATAAAGTACTAAATATTTTCTGTGTGGATGTTAGGGTTCTTATGGGTGTTTTTGCTTTTGTAAGGCTTTTTCCCCCTTTAAAAGTCTTACCTTCTGTCTTAGAATCAATACTGTGTTTCAGTTCCAAGGCAGAAGAGTGGTAAGGGCTAAATAATTGGGGTTAAATGACTTGCCCAGGGTCACACAGCTAGGAAGTATCTGAGGCCAAATTTGAACCCAAAACCTCCCCTCTCCAAGCTTGGTGCTCTACCCCATTGGGCCACGTAGCTGCCCCTGTTTTTGTAGTCTTAGAAAACTATATTCATTGTACCTGATTTCAATGAACATTTGTATTAAATAATCTCCAGCATTACTTCCATCTTTAAATTCCATAGTTCTGTGTATTATTTTTGCACCTTTTCCTAAAGAATTCTCTCTGTAATTTTTTGTTTTTACCCCTAGTTCCAAAAATACATTTTCATGCATGGTTTGAAAAAAACACAAAACCATGATAGGGCTCTAGAGAGTGACAGAATAAATAACAACACAGTCTGTTCTCATAAATAATCAAATAGATTTCTCCTCACTTTTGTCATTTAGGACACAACCAAAAAAATCATTACATGGAGTTATAACTCGAATCACAGAGTTCTTGCAAAGCAGGACAAAAGGGACTTTTAACACCTTTCATAGGTATGTCCTCTTGGGAAATAAGAAACATCACTAGAAGGAATTAGTTGATCAAATAGCCTTTGAGAGATTTTTTAAATCCATTTTGGTGGAAAAGGAACTTATAGTCTGGTTCCTGCTGTGTCCTATGTGTATCACAAAGACAGTAAAACTCAACTTTTACATCCCCCAGTGTTTTCCACTGTAGTTTGTTTTGCTTGTTTTTCCTTAAACTGGATTTAGAAGTAAGAGGAAGACTTGTGTGTGATGGTGGGTTAATTGTTTTTTGGTTTGTTTTTTTGGGGGGGAAGGGAGGTTGGTAATTGACAGCATACTCTTTGAGAATTCAGGTTTTCAAAGGAACATTTCTCCTGAAAAATAACCGTTCTCTGTGCTGTGCTCACAGTTGGAGCCACATTTGCCTGTTACCACTTTTTGACCTTTGCATTCATTCTACAGCTGTACCAGACAACTGTTGTTTCTTTCAGTTGTCACTGCTGAAATGTAAGATTTTTTGAGTGATCTCTCTTCGAACAATGTGGCAGGGAGGGGGAGTGGAGGAAGAGAGAGCCTGTGTGCATGTCCCCACAAGTGTGCACCAATGTGGGTATAACAGAAAGAACAGCTGTAGAGAACTCCACCAAGAATTCCTTGTACATGCTTCGATTTACTGTGGTGACAGTCTTCTCGCTTCAGCGGCCTCTTTTAGCAGCGTGAAAGCAACTGCTGAGTGGATATACTCTAATGAGTTCTCTTGAGCCTACTTAATACCAAATGCTACTTATAGTTTGTATTGAAACTTGGTCACTGGGCAATTTTTCCTTCATGTTAGCTTTTTATAACATTCTTCAAAGTTATATTCTGAAGGAATTTTTGGTGAATTATTTAAGATGGTCTCTTGGCACATAGATAATAGTGGCACCATAGTTTATTGTTGCCTCTAGCTAATCAAATGTGTACTATATAATATCCTTGGGCAGTTTTGTCAAACCAGGTGACTAGAGCAGAAGGATTGAGGTCATCATCTTCACACTTGTGGTTACTTGAGAAATTCATGTTTCCTCCATGAATTATCCAAATCATTGCCTTTATCTTTATTTCATTTCACTCTGTGCAGCTTTTTGAATAAGAAAGATCAGGAAGTTATTAGTGAATAGGAAAGTAATCAAACATTTCCTTAGCTTCGTGATATCAAACTTATTAAGACTTTCTGGGTTTTTTTTCTGTTCCCTTTTCTTGATGAATTATTTTGTTCTGTGAACAGTTAGGACCTTTGCCTTAATGGACATGCATTTAGCACAGATCCACACATATGTTGGTGCCTAATGAATTAATAAAAGCATTTGTTAACCACTTACCATGTGCTTTGCAAACACTATTTTATAGGAAAGATTAATGGGTTTTCATGGCCAAAGAATTTGTCATCTAGAAGCCAGCCTTCTAATAAAAAGATTCCTCCAGAATTCCATGTGAACTGGAAAGACCTCCAGGAATTGATGCAGAGTGAAAGGAGCAGATCCAGAAGGACATTGTACACAGAGACTGATACACTGTGGTACAATCGAACATAACGGACTTTTATACTAGTTGCAATGCAATGATCCAGAGCAAGGTTGAGGGACCTATGAGAACGAAAACTAGCCACATTCAGAGGAAGAACTGTGGGAGGAGAAACACAGAAGAAAAACAACTGCTTGAACACATGGGCTGATGGGGATATTATTGGGGATGTAGACACTAAACAATAACTCTAGTCCAACTATCAATAGTATGGAACTAGGTCTTGATCAATGATATGTGTAAAACCCAGTGGAATTGTGCGTCAGCTAAGGGGGGTTAGTGGGGATTGGGTGAGAGGGAAAGAACATGAAATATGTAACTAGGAGAAAATATTCAAAATAAAAAAATAATTTCAAAAAATAATAATTCCTTAACTTAAAAAATAAATTTGTAATACAAAAAAAAAAGTCAGAAGAGTGGGGGGGAAAGATTCCTCTATATTTAATTAGGCTGGTCCTCAGAAAGGAGGCATAGACAGTCAGCAGGAAAGCACTCAGTGGCTTTCCCAAATGGCAGATCCTAACAGAGTTTACTTTCTGCTGGCTTAGTCTTTGAGGATCCAGGATCACCTCCCATACAATAGTTACAGCATCAAAGTAGAAGTTTTGCATACCCACCTGGCATGGGAAACACCATGAGAAAGAAAATATCAATAACACGAGGAAAATCGAAATCTGACCACAGATGCTAATTAGTGACTGTTTTCAGAAAACCAAATACAAGCTAAAATAGGAGTGAGACTATTACACAATATGAACTTTCCTCCCATAACCAAATACGTCATTCTTCTGTTACAGTGTCCTTTAAGACCACTGCTTTCCTGATGTTGCCATTCCTTATCTTGTTTTCTTGCTAGATATAGACTAATTCACCACCCAAAAAAAGTGAAGCAGAGTTTTCAAAAAAGGAAAAAACAAAAACAAAAACCCTGCCTTTGCCTAAATTAAGATTTAGCCAGAAGGTATCCATATCCTAGCCTCCTATAAATAATACTCAGCTTATCATTAAGTATTTATACCTTGAAAGTTTTCAGATGTTTGGGCTCTTCCCACTGCTTTTTCCTGAGATACTTAAGTGGTGACAATGAGACCAAACCTTTGGTTTTAAAAGTCTTACTTAGAATTTGTGCCAGTTCAATGATTTGCCTTGAGTAAGCAAACTATTGAAGGTGGGTAGAGGAGCAGAGAGAATTGACAGGAGAACCCCTCCCTTATTGGATTGGACCAATTTTAAAAGGTGATAATCTTTCCTTGTTGTCATGACTGTAGAATCTGGCTCTTGAGTGATTCTGTCCACACCTGCAGTCAATCTTCTTAATTGCTTTATTAAAACAGCTCAACCTTTGAGAGTAAATCCTTAAAATAGAAAGCTCCACAGGTGTCCCTTTGCTTTCCCTCTCTTGTGTGAAAGGAGAATAATGCAATATGCAGGAGATGAAAATCCAGATAGCTAATTCAGAGTGGCACTGTGAATATGAACAACTCATAATGAAGCAGATAGGTAAGAAGATAGAACCTTAAAAATGAAGGCTAGCAATCCAGTGGCAGATATAGGATGGACAGAGAAATCAGAGGCATCATTCATTTCTTCATTCATTCATTCATTGTACAAATACTGATCAACTACTCTTCAGCATGCTATGGGAAATTTTATAAACCGGGTCAAACATCTGACCTCAAAGAAAATGGGGTAACCATTTAAGGGTTTTGCACAAGGGTAGGTAAATGGTGACACAATTTTAAAAAGTGCTTTTGGAAAATAATTCAGCTCTTCTCTGAAAGATAGAGTAGAGGAAGGAAGAAAAGAAGGCACAAAGATAACTTAGTAAATTATTGAAGTATTACATGAGAGGTCATTAAAACCCAACTAGGATGATATAGTTGGAATGGAAAGGAATAGATCAGAAGATCATAGATTCAGAATTAGAAGGGACCTCAGAAGCCATCTAATAACCCATCCCTCATTTCATAGATGAGGCAACTGGGGACACTAACTTGCCCAAAGTCACACGAGTTGGGGGGTAGGGGCGGTTGAATCCACATCCTTTGATTCCTGTGGGACTGGAGCTTGTGGGAGACATCCGGGCAGAGGTATTGTGAAACTCAAAGGAATGATGTGTAGCACTTTGTAAACTTAAAAATGCTAGATAAATGCCAGTTATTATTACAGTTATTAACCCAGAGTCACTAGGACTTGCCTTCGTTCCCTAAACCTTCTATTGCACTCCTGCTGAGCTCAAGCAGTATTTAAAGGATAAAACAAGAGTCTGCTGGTAAATGTTTAACAGCATGGGGGCAGGGGGAGTGCTGCAGGAATATATGCACGTGTACTTTTAAATTTAATCTGCTTAATTAATACTTTCTTAAGCCTAGAAAATCAACAAAATAACAAATCAAATCCTGATTTGTAATCTTTCCGAAGTATAAATACTCACACTGAAAATTTAACAGTCCTCTCTCAGCTCTTAGAGCTGACTCCAGCACCACCCCCCCCCCCGAGTTAGAGTTAATAATACAAATTTGGGAGCCATCTACATAGAAGGGATTTTTGAGTGGTCACAATGACCAGTGGAAAGAGTATAGAGGAGTAAAAGGTCAAGTCAGTACAGAATTTGGGGAAAAATCCACAATTAGGGATCAAAAGAAAGAAGATAAATCAATAAAGGAGATTTTTTAAAAGGAAGCAGAGGGGGCAGCTGGGTTGCTCAGTGGATTGAGAGCTAGGCCTAGAGACAGGAGGTCCTAGGTTCAAATCCGACCTCAGACACTTCCCAGCTGTGTGACCCTGGGCAAGTCACTTGACCCCCAAAGCCTAGCCCTTACCACTCTTCTGCCTTGGAGCCAATACACAGTATTGACTCCAAATGGAAGGTAAGGGTTTTAAAAAAAAAGGAAGCAGAGAGATAGGAAAACTAGAATA
Organism: Gracilinanus agilis; assembly: GCF_016433145.1. Classification (NCBI taxonomy): domain Eukaryota; kingdom Metazoa; phylum Chordata; class Mammalia; order Didelphimorphia; family Didelphidae; genus Gracilinanus; species Gracilinanus agilis. The sequence goes on along the minus strand of NC_058130.1, from coordinate 598,799,378 downwards.
TTGCTGTGTTGTTGGGGAAAAAGGATGAAATAATTCTAAAAAGGAGGGAGAGAGAGTATCATAGAGTATCAGGACGTGGAAAAAGAACAAATTTGGTAATTAAGAGATTGCAAAAGGTTTATGAGTAGTGATGAATTGAAGTTAGGGAAGACTATTGATTTGTAAAGTTTTAACGTAGTCGATTGCTTATTTTTCAAAGACTAGTTATCATTTAAAATTTTTTTTTACCAATTACATGTAATAACAAATTTCCACATAAGTTTTCCTAAGTTATGTGATCGAATTTATCTCCCCCTTTCAGAGTATTATAGCTTTGAAAGAGTTACATTAAGTAAACCTTTCATGTTTAGAAATGTTTCCGTTTTCTTTTAACTTTTAATACTGTTAGCTCTTTTGTTCATTTGTTCAGATTTATAAGCACTTTGGAAAACACTTAAATCTTTTCTTTTCTAACTAAACAAAACAGAAGTAACTTTTTTAAAAACCACGAATCTATCATTTCTGATGGTCAAGATTGCATTTTTACTGCTACCAGGCATTTGCCCAAGAACTCAAGCTAGTTAATTCTGATTCATAATTCACTTACGATATCACCATGTGCACACTTAAGTTGAAGTTGTTAAAAGTAAAATGCTTTTGAAATGCTGCGTTCCATCATCCAACTTGAGCTCAGCTGCTCCCTCCACCCAAGAAGATCAAGGGTGCAAATGGGGATATTGCTTGCTGTCTGAACAGAGACAGGCCAGGAATAAAAACTGCTAGTTATTCCTATAGCTGGGAGAGGCAGAGCCCCCACTCCCTGAATCTTCTGTGCAAGAATTTCTCCACATCAGCTCCAAGGCCCAGATCTGGGTGCCATTACATAACCAATAAAGTAAAATCCTATGATTCTGTAAAGACTTTAATAGGAGATGGTCTATTTAACTACAGAAGACCTTTTTTTTTTTTTTTCTTTTAAACCCGCACCCTGTCTTGGAACCAATCACTTCTAAGAAGAAAGAGTGGTAAAGGCTAGGCAATTGGAGTTAAGTAACTTGCCCAGGGTCACACCATAAAAATAACTTGATTATATTATTACTTTTTCGCAGCTTCCAACAAAACCCCACATACCATTTTGCCTCTGTCTTCAATTAATGTTAACTGAAGTGGTGTAGACTCATTTTTGCCATTACAGAACACAAGGATAAATATATTTGGGGGGGGGGGGGAGGGCGGAATTAAAACAACTTAAAGATAATACAAGCTAGGTACAAATTGTTTTTTTGTTGGGATTTTTTCAGAATAGTCTCTGGTATCTGCCCTTAGTTTGAATGATTTGAAATCTGAGTGAATTTCCATTAAGGAATTAAAACCAGAAAAGTCTTGAATCCTATGGCAGCTCAGGTCAGGTCCCCTTAGCAAAATGAAGTGGAGAACTGGGGCACGTGTCCAGATATATTCAGCCAGAAGTCATTCTTGCTTCTTATATAACTTTTGGCTGTGTTCTCAGTCCTCTATACTTTGTCTCTTTGATATGTCTACTTGCTATCTTTAACCTTGGAAAATTTTCTCATGGAAAATGTAGTTTAATCTTTCCTTTTTCTCTAGAAATTATATTTTCAGGCTGCCAGGGCTGGAAAGCCAAGAGAAAAAAATAGTTTGGGGTCCAAGGGCCCTGCTGATTAAACAAAGCAAGTAATTAAGGCAGTTAGCAGGATGTTTCAGGCAAAAAAAATCTGTGTAATCCAAATAAAATTGTGTGTGTACAAGCATCTGCCCCTAGACTCAGTAGAGCCTGTCTAACTTCTCAGAGTTGCATAAATTAGTTGTCAGAACCAAAAATTTCCATTGAAATTAATTCTGCAAGTATTCTAAAACAATAATTTGCTTGTTTACATAGATCATAGGTTTTAGAATTCAAAGAGACCTTTAAGAACATTGAGCCCAATCCTCTCATTTCACAGCTGAGGAAATTGAGGCAAAGAACCAAAGTAACTTGGCCAGCATCATACAGCTAGTAAACTGTAGAACTAAAGCACCCTTGGAGAAGCCATAGATGTAATTTCCAAATTAAATGCTATCATGGCTACCCAGGTTTGATTTTTTTCCTTTTTCTATTTTTTCTTATCAGCTACCATGAATCAGAATCCTCACCAGATGTACGTAAGAGACATGTGTAGAATCAAGTAGAAAATTGAAAGGAATTAACCCAAAGAAATGATCATTTTTTGCTAATGGTGAGGGGGGCATTTTGGTCCCAAATTTCCCACACAGTTATTTGAACATCTTAATTTTGGTTGTGTAGGAGTAGTAAATTATTTTTCCTAGAAAATATACTATATAATTTTTATAATGAAAAGTATTCCAGAGATAATGGGTAACTATTTAATGGTGGCTTTTGAGAAGAAAATGTATACTAAAAATGCTTAAACAAATCCATTCACAGTGATGTTAACAGCTCAGTGTTTTATAATTTTCATTAGAAGTTTCTTCTTGGGGCAGCTGGGTAGCTCAGTGGAGTGAGAGTCAGGCCTAGAGACAGGAAGTCCTAGGTTCAAACCCGGCCTCAGCCACTTCCCAGCTGTGTGACCCTGGGCAAGTCACTTGACCCCCATTGCCCACCCTTACCACTCTTCTACCTATGAGACAATACACCGAAGTTAAGGGTCTAAAAAAAAAAAAAGGAAGTTTCTTCTTTTATGGTTTGCTTGATAAAATGCATGTATAACCCAGATGGAATTACTTGCCTGCTCGAGGAAGGGAGAGTGGGGAGGGAGACTATTTGGATCATATAACTTCAGAAAACTAATGTGGAGTTTTGTTATTACATGTAATTGGTAAATAAATAAATAACTCTTTTTTTAAAGTATGTTTCTTCTCAGAATTTTCAGCATTGAAATGTTCTCTAAAAGTGATATTTTTAAACCTTTATCTTCTGTCTTAGAATAAATACTGTGTATTGGCTCTAAGGCAGAAGAGCAATAAAAGCTAGGCAATAGGGGTTGTGACTTGCCCAGGGTCATACATATAGAAAGTGTCTGAGGTCAGATTTGAGCCCAGGATTTTCCATATCCTAGCCCTGATTCTTAATCCACTGAGCCACCAACCCACCCCTCACTATATTTCTTTTTTTTTAATAATTAAATATAACTTCACTAAATAAAATGTGTGTATCCACACCAAAGAATCAATAACACATTTCAACTAAATTTAAGTTTGTTTTATTCTTATCATGAAGAATGAGCATTTATAAAACTTTTCTAACTTGATTACTTACAATTGTCAGCACACGAAAGTGAACTGAGGGACTTTCCTTGTGAAATACAAGTCTAGAATTTAAAAATATTTGAGGAAATTAAAAAACATTTTAATGTGTTCACACAGATCCTCCTAACTTAAACCAAAAACAAATTTGCCCTGACAACCAAAATGTAAACAGAACCATCATTTGTGAACCTTCTAATTGCTCTTTATGGCTATGGATGCTGCTTGTTTTTTTTAGGTTAGGACTTTAGCTATATTCTACAGTTCTCATCTTCTTCCCTTTTGACCTCTTTTTCATGGTATTCATTACTTTCAAATTTTATATGCCCTTTTGCATGAAGCCCAGTGGAACTGCTTTTTGTTTTGCAAAATTGATCATGTATGAAAATTTTCCATTTATACTAAATCATATATTTGTGCAATTATGACATTGAAGTCAGAATATTAAAAGACTGAAGTGACTTTTACTCTTTAAAGAAGTGCTTTAAAAATGTTTAGATTCGGTGGTTAAATGTTGCCTCCACTGACTAGAGAGGGGAACAGATCATTTAATGTGAAACAAATGATAAGGGAATCCAGTGTCTTTAAAAAAAATGATTCAGAAATTAGGGGCTAAAAATATCATGTAACCAAGAAATGAAAGAAGAGGGGGAGGTTTTTTTTTTAACTAGAAAAAGCAACATCCTGCATTTCAGCTGTTTCATCTCGTAGCTCATCGACTAAGAGCCACCATGATCACTCGGGCAGGTGTTTAAAATGTTGTAGTGAATAGGCTGCCACTAAGCTACTTTTACCTTAACCAACACTCTGTGGCTTAACATGCCTGTTGTTGTTTTTTTAAAGATAATTATTTTTAATCTACTGGACTTGTTTTATAAATGCATGTATATGTGTGTATATACACATATTTTAAAGTCTTGAAGTTACCTTAGCCTTTAAAATCTAGTTGTAATAGCTAGAGGGAAGAAAAAGAGGTATATCTTATTCATATGTAGCTTTCCCCAAAGGGTTCCTGTCTGAAATTTCTCATTTTTATTCTTTTCTTTTTCATATTGCCTGTTTCTCAGCATCCAAGAGATGCCTAGATATCCTATGCTTTGTTCTCATTCATAAGTCGCAGGGATTGGGACAGAAGAGAAGGAAGATTGTTTCTTCTAAAATGAATTAGGAATTGTTTCATTTTTTAAGATTTAGTATATGAAACATACCTTTTCGATTGTAGAGATCACCCAAAATTGTTACCAACTGATTCTGATACAAAACCTTTTCTCAAGAAATGTGGCTATTAGTGGTATTCTGAAAAAGAGTTAGCATTTTATATTTCTGAAGTGCTTTAAGGTGGGTTTTTTCATTAAATAATAATTATTCCTTAATGGTTTGATAATATTTGCTGGGGGAGGGCGGGTCGTGGGATGGGATATGAGACACAAAATAAAATACCAAGTGGGGAATGGGTCAGCACCAAATAAGTTTGTTTTAGTCAGCAGAAAATAAAATAACAGGTAGGGAATTATTCATTTCATTTAATTAAAAATAGATGATCCTTATAAAAGTTGGCATGACCCATCTAGGTATACTTGAAAAAAAGTAGAAAGGGGTGCCAATTGGTAGAAATCTCCTCTTTCCAAATCTCCTCTACTAGGCATGGTACTTACATCTTCATTTTTCTTTAATGGATAGAATATAATTAAATGAGACTTTAAAGGTTTATCTAGGCTTAACATTGGGGTTCATTTACTTTTCATAAACTAATCAATCCCACAGATAATTTGGACTTGAAGTTATAACATTTGGAAATCTGTCCCTCCTTGGTATGTCCTAAAAACTGTGGACTGCTATTTTTTTAACCCTTTCCTTCTGTCTTGGAATTGATTCTAAGTATCAATTCCAAGACAGAAGAGTAATAAGGGCTGGGCAGTTGAGGTTAAGTGATTTGCCTAAGGACACTTAACTAGGAAATGTCTGAAACTAGATATGAACCCAGATCCTCCCAACTCCAGGCCTGGTGCTCTATCCACTGAGCCACCTAGCTGCCCCTGGATTTCAATTCTTGAAGAATCTCTCATTTCATCGGTGTGGGTGCTTTCCCACTGATGCCATCTGACAACCCATCTCATCTTTAGTGGATAGACTTGGGAGTTGTTTTAACCAACAAGAAGCATCCTTTGGTAGCTCCCTTAATGGTGATAAGGCTTTCTGAAATTTTCTAGGACTGGGTTTCACTCTGTTCATATATACTCTGTCTGAAACTTTGCTAGCATCACAGGGCCCATCAGTTTGTCATCTATCTTTATTGCCTTCAGGAATCCATCATCACATATGCACTACAATGAGGTATTAGAGTAGAATAGCCATTCTTTGCTTTGTTTTTCTTTGTTAGATTTATGAGGAAAACTAAAATCATATTAACTAAATGGATCATCCATTGATTTAGTGGATTGGTATGTACATTTGGGACAAATGCTGCAGAAGAACAATGAGTTGGACCCAGAACTGAAGGGCAGGAGGAGAGCAAGCGAGATTTCATTTGGAAAAATAATGCATTGCTTTCAACATTACTAAACCGATAAAGAGCCCAATCTTTTCAACACTATTGTTCTTCTAACATTGTTTCCCAACAATGACGATGAATCCTGCAAACCACTCCCTTCAAGGAATCAAAATTTGGGGTGAACCAAAGTGCCATAAGAAGATACATGCACAATGAAGATGGATCCTGAAGAAGGAAAATGTATCATCAGAAAAGGAGTTAGGATAATTGTATGGCAAGAATAAGAGATGACAGAGAAGCAGCCAAAGGGCTCCACTGAAGAGAGAGAGAGAGAGAGAGAGAGAGAGAGAGAGAGAGAGAGAGAGAGAGAGGTGTATGTAATTATATATTAATATACTATTCATTATAATATATGTCATTTATAGCATATGATATACAGGCATATGTGCAAAGCCTGTTTATGTATAATTATATCTTTTATAATAATACTATATATTATATAATAATCCTTTTAATGTTTATACAAATTTTATGTTATT
>NC_058130.1:598693776-598788321 GCF_016433145.1 Gracilinanus agilis | reverse complement strand
GGGAGGAAGGAAGGAAGGAAAGAAAGAAAACTATCCAGTTCAAGCTATACATAAATGGAATGTCTTCTACAAAACTTAACCAATAATTAATCATCTAGCTTCTACTTGACCACCAAAGAGGGAGAAACACCCACACACACTACCACCTCTGAGACGGTCCATTCTACTTTTTAGAAATGTTTTTTCCTGGCATTGAGGCTAACTTTGCTTCCCCCTATTGCTCCTGGTTCTACCATTTTGGACTCAGATAGATCAAGTCTATTCCCTTCTCTGCATGACAGGCCTTTAAATACTTGAAGACCACTAAAAACTTATATTATAGACTATCTTGTCTTCATGGAGAAAATGGTACCTAAATGGAAACTTGAAGGGAAAGAAGGATTTCTATATGCATAGAAGAGGATCTAATGTATTAATTGTCATTCCCAGATTAATTCTTTTCTCCATGCATTTGCTTAGTCTCTTCCTGGAAAATAATCTTTTTTCTCTCTCTGCCTTTTAAAAGTAATTTCTTTTTGTAGATGTCAATTTAGATAGCATTTCTATGTAGCCTTTTATATTTCCTTTCAACATTCATTCCCAACTGAATGTATCCTCCCCCTTGCCAAAATCTTCCTTGAGCATTTTGGATGACCCCATTACATTCTACCCTGCACCATTTATTCTCGGTATGCACATATGCGTATCCACAAGATCTTGGATTCTTTTCTTCTTTGTATCCCCCAGTGGTTCCCAAACTTTTTTGGCCTACCGCCCCCTTTCCAGAAAAAATATTACTTAGCCCCCTGGAAACTAATTTTTTTTATTTTAATAGCAATTAATAGGAAAGATAAATGCACCTGTGGCCATCACTGCCTCTCCTGGATCACTGCAGCACCCACCAGGGGGCGGTAGCACCCACTTTGGGAATCACTGCCCTATTACTAATGTGGTGCCTTATACAGAAAAAAGTTTTATGGTAAATGTTGAATCTGGTGATCCTATTTACAGTAACAGGAGCCTTAATATATTTTGCTTCCACATATAACTCAAAAAAACAAGAGCAGGCATCAAAAGAGCATCATGGAATGGGTTGACACAGGAGAATATGGAAGACTATTTTTTAAAGATTGGGAATAGGCAGAAGTGAATGGAGCTGACAGGACAGGGAAAAGTAGGATGGGAAAGATCTTTTTCACAGAAGATGTTGACTATGAACTCTAAATATAGGGGGAGAGGAAATTTGAATTTGCATGCAATGGTATTGCAATGGTATGGAAGACTGGGAATGCCTCACTATCTAGGATTCGGTAATTACTGAAGAAGGAGTGAAAGTGGGATGGTAATGTAAAGTGTCCTGGCTCCTCCACGCCCATCAGAGGGGACCTGGGATAAAGGAAGCAAGAATTTATTTATGGGCATATGGATTAGTAAATAACTGTTGTTGCAGTCTCCCAAGGAGAATAGACTAATCCAAAGGTGTTGAAATGAGCCCTGTCCAGTAGACACTTTACACCCCAATGTCCTCATCTCAGAAGCCCAGGGCCCCTGGTAGCTTTGCTGCCCTGAAGTCTTGGCGCTGGAATGATAGACTCAAGTCCCCTTGGAAGAGGCATTTTACTGCTTCTGGCTCCCTAAGGTCCTCTACACAAACAAACTGAAGTCCCAGGCTAAGGAGTGGCACAAATCAATGTGCTTCTCTCTATGTCTCTGGATCTTTCTAATGGCTGGTGACAATAAGAAAAGTCAGGCATCTCTTATCTCTCAATTCAAGTTCTGTACATGCTATCTTTGACATCATTTTCTAGTGAATGGTGAATTCTTTCATTTGATACATTGTGGAGTCGGGCAGCCCTTGCTGCCAGAAACCCTTACAAGGCGTGCTTCAGGGTGGCAAAATCGGAACAGCTCTGGCCATAGAGGAGGTCTTTAGGCTGCTGCTATGATTCCACTTAATGGGGATGACATTAAATAGCCCCCTGCTTCAACGATAATGTAGAAAGCTTTGGTGTCTGGTGATGTCATCTCTCAACATCTAATATGAGAGGAGAGAGAAGGGAAAAGATAACATGGTGTATTCCAAGGGGTACCCTAACTCGATCCAGTTAAGAGGATGCTTAATCAGTTCGGTTTCAAGTATACTTTATGCATTATAGTCTCTGAATGTTAATTGCAAAAGTAACCTTGGAAACAAGGCCATTGTATTGTGTTTTCCATGGTGGTGATACTACAGAATTTGAGGGCATACAAAGGTAAGTTAAAGACCCAGTTTCAACTTTTCCTCTGGGTTCCCTTATTTGTGTTGGCTTTGCTTTTCAACATTTATTTCTTTGGTGTAGTGAATTCTTTGTTTAGTATTCCTAGGTCGGCCATCCAAATGTATCATAGTTACAAGAATTTGAATATACAACTTGTTGGTTTCAGTGTTCTCTAATGGTGCTTTGGGAGCAGCTCTGAATTCTGAGAGTGATAGAACCTCTGTGACTTCAGAAGCCCATATCACCTCCCCTTTCCACAAAATCAGAGTATAAAGCAGTAGTGTTTGGAGCAGCAGGCCAATTTTCTGTTTCTTTACTTGCTCTATGAGTCATAATGTACAGAAGGAGTAAGAGTAACAAAAAAACTTTAGGGTCGAAAGCATCTGGAAGCCTAGTACTGAAACTTTACTAGATGTTTAAAAGTCCATCAAGCACTTTATGCTTCCAAATAAAATTCTCACAGTCCTTTCTGGCAATATAAAAGGAAGCATTCAGAACCCAGGAGAAAACCGATCCAGTTTCCAGAACTATATAAGAGTTCTTCTCTGACTTTTTTCCAAGCACCTGGTCCTTGCTTAGGTCACAGCTGTCCAAAACTGGGATGGACTAAAGGACCGCCTGTCAGATGTTGGCTAAGAGTGAGAATAGATGACCTCTTCTGAGTCCAGGTCTATGATTCTATAATGCAAAAGAGTGGTTCAGGTATCAGACTGATCTTTGTCCTGAATGGAAGGAGTAAAGACAAAAGAAGAGAAAAAAAAACCAAGTTATGACTTTTTGCTAGACTTCGAAAGAGGCCTAAAACTGTTTGTATGCATGTTTGTCACACATCCCTGGAAATCCTGAGGGATAGATAGATAGATGGATGGATGAGATATAGTTAGTTAGAAATAGAAATCTATTCCTGAAAATATAGATACCAAAAATAGCTGACATATACATAGTGCTTTGAAGTTTGCAAGTTGCTTTACCTGCATTATTTCATTTGAGCCTCATAACAATTCTATGAGATTGGTAATTTCAAGACAAATCTAGCTGCCTAAAGTAATTACAGATCTTAAAGCAAAAAATTGTTTTCAAATGCTCTTTTTTTTTTCTTTTTCACAGGGTCCAGTAGCATCCCCTGCATCGGCACTGCCTGTCCTCTCCAGTGGGCAGGGGGTTCCCCCACCCCCTCCTCCTCCACCACCTCCAGGACCACCTCCAATCTTTGATAACGAAGGCAGGAAAGATGAGTCCTCGCCATCACGCTCAGCTTTGTTTGCTCAACTTAACCAGGGAGAAGCTATTACTAAAGGTTAGAGAACAAGAACAATAAGTGCGTCTCCCCTATCTAGTAACACCAGGTATACAAATCTTCCTGCAGTATATCACTGCTTATGCTGATCTCTGCTTGGGATAAGTGAATGATTCTATTCTTATGCCCTACACACATGGGAATACCATTGGGACAGAAATATATTCCCCTCCTTCAGGTAAAGTAATTCAGTAGAGTCAAGACCAGAATTCAGGGGCTCCAAGTTCATAATCTGCCAATTATTAATTATATTACTTAACCCTCTAATGCTTCAGCTCTGCAGTCCAAACATCAACTAAACATTACCAGGAGATTTTTATAAGTGTGGAAACTGTGGCTTCTCTCATGGAGCTTAAACAATAGTGAAGGAATTATAATACAAATTCATCATGCTATGTTCAGGTAAGGCATGGTTAATGAAGGAAATGAATTCCAGGCATAAAGAACAAATTGTGCAGAGATACAGAGGCAGAGAATGGAGTATTCTGTGCAAGGAACAGAGAGAAGTCCAGGGTTGCTGGATCAGAGTACATAAAAGAGATGAATGTATGTTGTTCAATTTTCATTAACAATTAACTGAATTAATTAATAAAGTTAAAGCTGAAAAGTACATGGCAATATATTTTTGTTTTGCCCAGGTATTGGGGTGGGGGGGGGCAGGGGAGAATGATGAAACACGCTAGTCGACAGACAAAGGTTCTAATCCTGGTCCTTCTTAGAAAAACCCTTCACCAGACCTCAGATTACTCATCTATGAAACGAAATTGCATTTATTATTCTAGATTAGTTTTAATGGCATATCCTAAATTAATAAGATAGAAAAAAGTTTTATCTTCATATAAGTAAATATATTAGCCATGTCGTTATTTTTTATTACCATGATGTGTTTCTAGAAAACATGAAATTCTGCCCATCCGCTTTAGACACTCAAAGCAAAGGTGTTTCAGTTGGTAGGATCACCAGCTAGGCTATTATCTAGACCTCTAGATGCTACCCAAACCAAGAATCTTGGAGTCTGCAGAAGAACAGGTGGCACCTGTCTTTAGAGAAGCATTATAAATGATGTCATCCTGCTCAAATCATAGTTTCTTACATTTCTTCCTAGTTGAGGAAGAGAGCTTCCCTTTCCACAAGGTATTAGGTTACCTTTCTGTGGGTTTGTTTTTCTAGGACTCCGACATGTGTCTGATGACCAGAAGACACATAAGAATCCCAAGCTGAGGGCTCAAGGAGGACAAACTCAGTCTCCTACTAAAAATCACACTCCAAGTTCTATCTCTCCACAATCCCCTTTGCAGCAGAACCACCCTCCCGTGCTAGAGCTAGAAGGAAAGAAATGGAGAGTGGTAAGTATAGTTGTATTAATGTGTATCCAGTCCACCCAGAGTGAGATCAAGAAGGCAAAAAACCAAACCATTTCCCCAACACATTCTGTTCTACTTTCACATGTTTACTACCTGGCAGGATGACCCAAGCTAAATGGGGAGACATCCCTCCATAATATCCACAACTTTCAACGACCTCTCCATGGAGACATAGCAGAATCTATACTATGACATCAATATTGTAAAAATGAACAATTTCAATGTCTTTTATAAACTGATGAAGAATGAAATTAGAAAAACTTGGAGAATAATCCTTGGAATAACAAAAGCTTTGTAAAAACAAACAACTTTAAGCTCTAAGAATTCTGATTAATGCAATGCCCATCCATGATTCCAAAGGACCAATGATGAAACTTGCTATCCTGAGAGAGAGGTGATAGTTTCAGGGTACAGATGACATTTTTAGTATGGTCAATGAGGAAATTTGGTTTATTTTACTGTACTTATTTGTTGCATGGGATTTTTTTTCCCAGTAGTGTGGCGATTGGGAGGAAGAGAAAATAGAGTTCTGTTAGTTAAAAAAATACTTTGATTACAGAATTAGAAGTAGCAAAAATATGGGCATTTAGATGAAAATTTATTGTTCCACTATGGCCATGGGCTTCCCTAGAGATTTTCCCTATCCCAAATTTCCAAATGATTTAACCATTAGAGACTGTGTTAAATAGATATACTTTAATCCAATTGGGCAGGTTTCATAGGATTTACTGCTCATCCCTTAGCTTCTTTGCCCAGTCTAACTCGTCAGCAAGAATGTACAAAAAACAGCCAACCCATGATCTTACACATGTATATGTCCATCAAATTCAAACCAATACGGGAGATACTCTCAATCCTGCACAGAGGTAAAGAACGCAACTCTCCAGAAGGTAACTCTAAATGACCAGCCAACAACGGCAACATTTCCCATCAATAAGGTGGAAATTTTTAAACTGTAGCTCAGATCCTATAGAAGAGGTTCTGAAAGACAAGATATTAAAATACATAAGTGCAGAACTCTGGACACATTTCAGTAATCAATAATCAGCCTATCTATAGGTATCTACATGCAATGTTTGTTTTTCTTTTAGGAATATCAAGAGAATAGCAACAATCTTGTGATTTCCAACACTGAGCTGAAACAAGTGGCTTACATTTTCAAATGTAACAAATCAACACTACAAATTAAAGGAAAAATAAATTCCATTACAATTGGTAGGACAAATCTGTGATTTTTAAATTATTATAATAATTCATTTCATGGAAAAGCAATTGAATATATTTTGTGGAATTTGTGTCTTTTCCCTAGACAATTGCAAGAAGTTTGGCCTTGTATTTGATAATGTTGTGGGCATTGTGGAAGTAATCAATTCCAAGGATATTCAAATTCAGGTAAGCTTCAGCACAAACAGAAATGTGCAGGTTCTCCCCTTGCCTAGTACCATAAAAACTTCCTAAGAAACGGTCCGGTGAATGGCAGCAGAAAAGTGCTTTGTATTTAGAGTCAAACTACCTGCTACTTCATAGTTGTAGAGATGATCAGTTATTATGGTGTATACAGAAACCTAGACAAACAAGAGCAGGGAGGGAAGGAACGAACGAACGAACAAACAAACGAAAGGGAGGAGGGAGGGAGGGAGAGAGGGAGAGAGGGACAAAAAAGGGAGTAGGTTTTAAATTCCCATGAGTTTATTCCTACTACTTGCTTCACCAGCATAACCAAGTGAGTCAGTTCCATTTATTTCCTGCCTGAAAAATGGAGAAAAGAGTGAAAAGGCTTGACTTCCATGAGCCACATCATTAGCAGTTATTGTCTATTACTCTGCCCCAATTATCAGTCTATACGTTTCTATTACCTCACATCTAACTAGCATTCTACATGAAATCAGAAGTCAATCTGTGGTGCCACTCCATTTAGACTCTCCACCTTTGACAACAGAATTCTCCAGACCCTGAATCTTTTCTTTCTCCTTATAAAGTCCTGTTGAATTCTTTTACCTTCTCCCCCTTCTCGAGATTTTCTTCTCTTCTCCCAAGTGATCTCTCAGCCAAGTGACATATTAATAGTTTATATGTTTTCTTTATCTCACGAGACTCCAAATTAGCATGACAGACACTGTAGTTCACACCCAAACATCAGCTGGTATGGGGAAAGTCTGTAATATCATTGCTGTAAATACTGTAGCCAATTAAGTGCCAGATCAAACTGCTGATTGTCAAAAGAGCTCTGTTTACAACCTAGGCTAGTTCAATCTTCCTTGGGCATTCTAATGGCTTCCTGGGAGCTCCCAGGGTCTCACTGTCTTCATGCCTGACTTAGTGTGGACACCTAATCTTCTTTTAATCCTCCTGCAGCTCAGAAATCCTGAGCTCAAGAGATCCATCAGCCTCAGCAAAAGATTTCAGGCATGCTCCACCATTCACAGCTTCATGTGGCTATTTTAGAAAACCTTGAAAACAATTACAGAAAAATTATACCCCATAATGAGCAGAACAAATAAATCTATTTGGGGCTCCCTCACAGTCTCAACAAAAAAAGGGACAAAAATTAATGAATCAGTGAGAGATTATCAGCTTTCTGTGTTGTCTCTCTAGGAGGAAAACAGTGCTATGCTAATGTGCATTAGGTCCATCACAGTAAGGATGAATTCATGAGTTCTTTCTTTAAATTTCTGCATAGAAATATCTTTTCTACTATGTGTATATGTGTGTGTGTGTGTGTGTGTGTGTGTGTGTGTGTGTGTGTGTGTCACATGGAGAACTGGGAGGGAGGAGAGGAGTTATTTTTTTTAGCACATCTTTGCTGAAATGTCTGTACTTGTTTAGTCACCTTAAAGACTCAGTCAAAAAGGCAGTCACTGCTGTAAAATTAAAATGATCTTAAGAGCCTGATTTGGGGGTAAGAATTTAAGTTTATTGTTTATATCAGGTTTATTGGTTAGGCCAGCATCACAACTGATAAGGATATATAGGTCTCCATGGCTCTCTCGGGGAATAGGGGCAACCTGAGCTGGGTCAGGCAGCCCCAATAAATAGATTTTTAGGAGCTCATTATTCAGTCCTTCCCTTGATCATCCCAAGAAATCTTTAACTGGTGATAGCTTATTAAGAGGTGGCCCATCAGACCGCCAGCCCTTCCCCAAACCCACAGAGAGATAGGTTTCTTTGGCTAGAAAAGGACTGTTCTTCCCTTAATCTCTTAACCAAATTTTTTTAAAAAGGAAGCCATTCCTTGAGATTCCCCTGGACAAAGAAATGCTATCTCTGACCCAGAACCTAGACACAGAAATACACAGTAATTCTCCCTAATATATAGGAATTAATGCAATATATAGAAATAAATTCTCACACTGATTTATAAATACAGATTTGTTAATAACATCAGAGGCATACTCATAAGTCTGGATGCACCTTAGAATATAAAAGAAAAAATATTTTCTTCTTTGTAACCAAAAGAGTGTTTTTCTACAGCTTCATAAGGGAGAGCCCATCTCGGTGTCAGAATTAAGCTTGGTATGTTAATCCACTATTGGTTTGGGAAATTAAATTTAAAATGGTATTGAAATAGATAGTTGCCCCCATAAGTGATTTGTATGGTACCCAGTCTTATTTCTCCAGCCATTGACCTGGTGTTTGCAAAATTCTGACCAGTGTTATCCATGTTAAATGTCCTTTGCTCGTGTGAAAAGTAATTATAACAAAAATTAATGAAATGTTAGTGTTGTCTGCTTCTGGATTTCCTTTTTATTTAACATGGAAAGCCCCAACATTTATATGACCCTAAACTACCTCTTCTGTTTTGCACTGAACTATGTGGTGACAGAGTTTCCCCAAGGGAATGCCTGACATCAGTAGAGCCATCTCCGTGAGTTTAGTAGTTTGTAACTCAGCATTGTTTTTAGGATGAAAGAGGAGAAATTCTTATCACTTTAATTACCATTTCAAGAAGGAAAATTGTAGAACTGTAATCCAGTAGGATAGGAAACATTTGACTCGACTGTAGAATGCCTAGGAGATTGCTAAAACCTGACTGTTGGAAAGAAACTTAAAACTATACACAATTTTAGTAGGGCTTGAATATTTACAAACATCACACAGCTTTATTCTCCTATTGGACACATTGGAAGTGGTTCTGCAAGTGGTCTACCTCTGCCTCTACTCTACAACCCGGCTTCCTGAAAATAAGCCCCTGAAGATACTTACCTCACTTGTCTTATGAAGTTAATGTAACATATGAGATGAGATAATATACATATAGATACATATAGACTTTGCTAAAGGGGACCATTCTGCGTCTGCTTTATTTTTAGGTTCAGAAAATTATTAATCAGTCAGTTATCATATTTAAATGATCATTTAATTTACTATTTGTACCATATAATGTGATAATACTTAATATCTGTGTTAATCCAAATTTGACAAAGATATATAGGGGGAAAACATATAAATATATGAAAATCCTCATATGAGCATTTGTCCATGATCACTGCAGCCCTGCTAAGAGATAACTGTTAAGCCATCTCTGGCCATAGTGGCTGTCATAAATTAAGGACCTCTATCTCCTTTTTAGGGAAGGGGATCCTACGATTTGAAAATCCCTTTCTCATAATTCTTTTTCCCAAAATGGCAGTTTTATCTTTGATCCTGGGAACCCACCAGTGAAATAGATCATATCCTTTTGCCTTTGTCCAAATATTCATGAGGCTTGCTTATAGCCTACTGAATTTTACTTTAGAATATTTTCATGTTTATAATATGTATTAGCATAGTGTTACGGGCTTGCTCATTTGTTTTAATTGCAGGTTATGGGGAAAGTGCCAACAATTTCAATTAATAAGACAGAAGGCTGCCACATATACCTCAGTGAAGAAGCTTTAGATTGTGAGATCGTGAGTGCCAAGTCATCTGAAATGAACATACTCATTCCACAGGATGGTGATTATGTGAGTAGACAGACTCCTTTAATCTCTCTGGTTAACATCCATATGTTTGCTTAAGCATTTATTCAACTCGGAGCTCATATTCCAATACTTCCATGAATCCGGGATCTCTCTGGTGCAGCTCTCCACAATCCATTCATACTTTCTCCTCTTATGTGCCTCGTCTGCATCTTCCCATTAATTCTCCATGTGGGATCTACTCAACCTGATAGGGGCCCTTTCCTAGATTTTTTAAACATTACGTGCATATTCATGAAATACTGAAGCTGTCCATCGGTGACCCCTCATGCTCGCCACATGACTAGCCCATCTCTCCCTCAGATCACACAACTCCAGTTTAGTGTCGCTTAGTCTATTTATTTCATACAATTCATGGCTGGTAATAGACTGAAGTGAGTCCCAAAATGTGCATCTAAATTGCCTCAGTGCTATTAAAAATAGCTATCATTTACACAGAACCTTAGGGTTTGCAAAATATTTTACAAATATTATCCTTAAACCTTCAAGAATTATATTGAAATAACCAACAATTGTTATGGTCGGGCCTCCATACCAATGGGGGAATGATAGTCTAAGACCCACTGTGGATGGCTGAATCCACAGATATATAGATATAGATATATGTTGACCCAATGTAGACCGTAATTTCCTCGTACATACATATGTATTATGAAGTAAGACATTGTCAACATCAAATATAGTAATAATAAAGTACATTATGCATTCTTTTATAAAAATGTACAGTAGTCTCCCCTTACCCACAGGGGGATACATTTCAAGACTCCCAGTAGATGCCTGAAGCCACATCCTTGCTTTAGCTTTTAGCTTTTACCACCTATGTTAACATTTATGATTCTGTGCTCTCTGCTCTCCTGCCCCAAGGCTTGCACTCTGTGGCCTCCCACCTCCCCACAAAAAAAAAAAATTACAGAAACTTCCAAGTAAAAGCAGAAGAACTGACAGCTGGAGAGAATGCATATCTCTGGCATGGAGAGAGGAAGCCTTTGCCCCACTCTGCCTACCTAGCTGCCTGCCTGCCCCTGTGTCTGTCTTCTGTCTGTCCCCCTTAAGGTCTGGCTTCCACATGTTCTTGAACCCTGTGCTGGCCCCCTCCCTCATCCACTGGCAGCCCCCTTCTTAAGTCTCTCCTTTCCCTGGAATTCACAGTTGACTACAGGTAACTGAAACTGTGGAAAGCAAAACCGTGGATAAGGTAGGGCTTCTATGTATGGGAAAAGACAAATTAAATCTTTTTTTGAGATAAAAATAAATCTTAGCATGAGATCCTCTGGAAGAAAGTCTTCCAAGGTAATCAGTATCTACTAGCCAATTTTCCAGATGATGAGGAGTTGCAGATTTACTTCATTGAGTCACTGCTGCTATAACCATCCTCCCTGGAACATAAGGGGATTCCAAGTGAGGACAAAAGTGTGACCAGCACTGCTCCTACAGGAGGCAGGGAAAAGTCTGGAGTAGCACACTTCCCTTAGAAATCAGCATTCCCCCTCTGTGTCCTTCCCACATGCACTTGGGACACAGCTTTCAAAAACAAAAATGGTGGCTCCACTAGATTGAGAGCCAGACCTATAGATGAGAGGTCCTGGGTTCAAATCTGACCTCAGACATTTCCTAACTCTATGACATTGGACAAGTCTCTTAACCCCCAATGCCTAGCTTTTACCAGACTCCTGCCTTGAAACCAATACTTAGTATTGATTCTAAAACAGCAGAAAAGTATTTTTGTTTTGTTTTGTTTTTTAAAGCCAGCTAGTCCAACCATTCTTCAGAATACTAAAGATGTGATTTCTTGGCGTTTCCCTTTCTGAGACTTTCCATTAGCTCTACTGAAGCTCTGCCACTTAACAAGTACTTGCCATAAAAACAAAAATGTATATGATTATTCAAAAGAAAGAGCCCGATTAAACATCTGACCATCCTTCAGCTAAATACAGCTGTGTGTTTCACCAGAATGTCCATTTTGGAAAGAAACGTGGGCTCCAGGTCACCCACATCATCTGTGTTCAGTGACTCCCAGATAAAAAGTGAGGGGGGCCAGAGGTTCCAGATCCAAAGACAGATGGATGCTCATGGCTCTTAATCCAGACCCCTAGAAGCATCCAAGACCTTGAAAAAAACAACTCGACGTCTTTGCTCCCGCTTTTCTGGTCTATTCTGTTTCTTCCCTGTGTGTTGGTGTCTCTGCCCCAGATTGGGATGGAGGAGAAAAAAGGGGTGTCGGCAGGAAGGCGAGATGCTGGTTTCCCTGTTAGCCTCAATATATTTTTCTTCCCAAGCCAAAAAGCAAGTGAAGATCACCTTGTGTGTTGGCTTTTTATTATCCTGGAAAATCTTTATTACTTTGAAGCTTAAAAAAAAACATTTTTTCTGAAAGAACGTTTATTTGAAATCTCATTGTTTATGGATTCAAACAAATTTCTTTGAGGGAGGGAAAAGCCAGTTAAAAAGTCATTCACATAGATTTCTCCCCTTTAAAGCATCTGCCTTGTTCACAGCATATGCAGTTGCACTCTGCTAATACTGCCTGAGGTGACAGAAAATCACTTCTCTTAGGAGACTGGACCCATCCTGAAAAGGTTGTTCTTCCTGGGATGCAGCCACAGTGCCTTCAGTCCAGCTTGCAGCCCTGCTGCTGCTGCTGCTGCTGCTGCTGCTGCTGCTGCTGCTGCTGCTGCTGCTGCTGCTGCTATGACAAGCAGAGTTTCTGCTCTCCTTGGCTCTGAGGCCGGCAGCCTGTTCAGGAAGCTGGCTGGCTGGCTGGCTGGCTGGCTGGCTGGCTGGCTGAGAGGCTTCAGGCTGGATCTGCTCTTCTGAGAATGTCACTTAGTCCCTGGAGTCATAATACAGCCTCTCTATTAGTGCAATAGACAGTTAATGATACAACTTGGAAAAAAGGGTTTTGTCTCTGTGTAGAATTGAAACGGCTTCTGGAGAGTAGTGCAGAGGATCTCTGTGGGACCCAGGCTTGCCCATTATGTCCATTAATCACATGCCCATTCTTTGCGTAAGACCGCCTTCATATATTAACCAGCACTCTTGTTATCCCTCTACCAGAAAGAATTTCCTGTTCCTGAACAGTTCAAGACAGCGTGGGATGGATCCAAGTTGGTCACTGAACCTGCAGAAATTGTGGGATAATCTTCAGACCCAGAGAAGCCCGTGACCTTACTCCCCACGGGTCATCGGGATAAAGAATAGCAGTATCAAAAGACTAGAAGTAGCAGCAGCCAAGACTGCTGTAGTTTGGGCCTTCAAGCAACTGCTCTGTATTCTAGGAACAGGGACATTTCTGGCACGCTTTATTAGGCATTCTGAAATCTTTGAAACCGCCTCACAGTCTGCATTCATTTATATTTTGATCCTAAAAAATGCTATGCGAACATAAAAGACTTAAAGAAAAAAATACCTTCTCCTCCTATCATTGGCTATAGTATAATGACTGAGAAGTCAGAATTTTGCATGATACAGTTGTACAATCATTTTCTGTTGCATTCCATTCCTATGTTAATGCTAGTTGAAAAATATTAATAAAATTGAAGAACATAAGATGTTG
The DNA here is from genome assembly GCF_016433145.1 of Gracilinanus agilis. Classification (NCBI taxonomy): domain Eukaryota; kingdom Metazoa; phylum Chordata; class Mammalia; order Didelphimorphia; family Didelphidae; genus Gracilinanus; species Gracilinanus agilis. Next base: position 598,774,912 of record NC_058130.1, on the reverse strand, counting down.
ATTTTTACCTTTTAGCCAAATCATGTGTAATGCAGTGAAAACGTGTCCGGGAAAGTGTGATTTTTGTATCTTGGTCCATTAAATTTTGTCATCTAGAGTATACATTTCAGCAAAAACATATCTGCCATTAGAAATTTAAAGACATGATATTTTGTCACACTTTTTATTAAAGATGTGGGGAAGTCCACTTTTGGATGCCAGTTTATAGTTTCTGGGGCCTCCCTCTTAGTTTCTGAAAATCAAAAGGAAAATTCTGGAGTTTTTTTCCATGAAAATACACTGATTCATTTAAAATTTTTCTACCCCATCACCTGAAGAGTTTTCATTTTTGTGCCTTCTGTCTTTTTATTTGAGGGGACGGGGGTGATAGTTTCTTTTACACATAATACCTCACACTCTTGCTCTAAAGATCAAGAAAAAAATGTTTTTTAATTTGGTACCTACTAAGCATCAGATGCCTTGTAATCCACTTTAAGGTCATTTCATACCTAACTAGACTTTTGGCTTAATTCATTTTGCATATTGTACTGTTTTTCTGCTTCAAAAACTTACAAACCAGCCTTCAAAGAGCACATAATAAGCCATAGATTTCTGCTTTATTAACTCTCTATCAAAACCCGAGGAATTGATTCAGTTTGGGCCCCCCTAGCTCAGTTTTGTAGTACTTGTAGACCATGCTTTTTTAAGCACTGAGACAGGCCCTGATATGCATTTGTATATTTTCAATTAATAACACTGAAAAATTAGCATACTTTTTGGATCACAGATAACAATCCTTTGCGATGATGAAATCTGAGTGACATGCTTGCAGTACAAGTACTGAGAATCCATATACATGCATATATATGTATATAAAAATATATGCAGAGAGAGAAATCCTATTGCAGCCTGCAGGGTATATATGTTTGCATTTTTTTAATATCTTGGCTATATAGACAGTACTATAACGATCAGTGCTCATGTAACAAGGTTTTGCTAACAAGGTTTTGTCTATATGTATAATGTTGTGGCTTTATAGTAAAGATCATTTTTCAAGGGTATTCTGAAATAAAATGAGACTATAATTGTTTAAATACAGAGAATAATTCTGAGTGTTGAAACTTTTTTCCTTCTCTAATTTTCCTTTTTTCCTGAACCCCTTCCTGATATAGTTGGATTTGATAGAGACAGCTGTGGCTCCGTCTGGTTGAACAAGAGTATTTTTGTAGTGCATCCCATCCAGAACCCCTGGAGAATAGTTGGCTGGTTTCTTTGAAACAGATATATGAGGCCATCTGCATTTGAAATGCAAGACACTTTAGTTAGGGAATCAACCGCAAAATTCTACAATCCCTTTTTGTAATTCATTGCTTCTTTGCCACAAAACCAACTTGTATATACATATATACATATATGCACACACACACATATGTATGTGTGTGTGTATTAGCTAATGTTGCTCTCCATAAAATATCATTACTTGTCACAGTTTATAGAACAAATCACATGCTACATTACTTCATTTTACCGTTACCAAGATCCTGCAATAAAAGCAGTATAATTATTATTCCCATAAAGAAACTTAGGCATAGATAATGTAAGAAATTCACCAAAGATCACACAAACTGGTAAATAATGGAATTAGGACTTTAACTCTGGTCCCATTAGTGAAATAATAACAATAGCGTAATAATAATAATAATAATAATGGTAAAATGTATACTGTAAAATATGTCAAATAATCACAACCTAAAATATCAAAAATATCTGCTCAAAATTTAGTGTGACTCAATTTTAAGAAATGTTACAGATCACCTGAATGCTAGATACAAGGCTAGCTATTACACAGGCCCTAATTTCAAGGAGCTTACAAGAGAAATGGAGGACAAAAACATAATGTATATGAAAAAGTTGGATAAATTCAAAAGGAATTATTCAGGCAAAGTGATACAAGAAATTTGGAAAGAGAGGTAAATTTCACCTGGAAAATAAAGGACAGAGATGGGGAGGAGTTTATTACAAGCAAAGAAAAAATAAATAGGTTTAAAACAAGTTGGTGGAGAGCCCCAGATGTCAGTAAGGATTTTCATTTTATTCAGTAGACAATAGGGAATCATTAAAGATTTTTAAGTAGGGACATCTAATTAGAGAAGCATACTGAGAAGATTGCTTAACTCACAACTACAAATTATTTTTCACAAAAACAAAGTCAGATCTAAGTAACTGGAAAAGCATTAATTGCTCATGGATAAACCACGCCTATATTTAAGAAAAATGACAATCTTACCTAAATCAATTTACCTGTTCAGTGCCATGACAAACTACCCAAGAATTACTTTGTAAGGTTAGAAAAATAATAATAAAATTCCTCTGGAAGAACAAAAGGCCAAGAATATCAGGGAATTAATTTTTAAAAATATGAAGGAAGATGACTTGGCTTTATCAGATCTCAAGGCAACCAAAAATAATCTGGTGCTGACTAAGAAATAGAGTATCAAGGAATCAAGGAATAGATTATGCACTTAACACACAGTAATAAATGACCTCATTGTAATGTAGTGTTTAACAAACTCAAAGATCCAAACTTTTGGAAGAAAAATTCCCTGTTCCACAAAAATTGCAGGGAAAACTAGAAATCAATAAAGAGAAACTAACCACAGACAAACACTTCATGCCATATGCCAAAGTAAACTCAAAATAAATATATGATTTAGAAATAAGAGGTTATACCAGAAACAAATTAGAGAAGGATGGAATAGTTTACTTGTCAGGCTTCTGGATAAAAGAAAATGATAAATGTTGATGGGGATGTGTAAAACTGTGTAAGTGTGAAACCCCCTATCCCCTTTATATGTAGTTTAGATTTTAATGTTAGCATTAGGCATCGTAATTCTAAGATAGGTAACTAATGATTCCGTAAGTGATGATTTTAGCAGGCCTTTTGTGGTTGTTTTAGTATAATAATTAAGGTTGAATTAAGTCAGTAATATATTTAATCATTGTTAAGAATAAGCCTCAGTTTTAGCTTCGGCCTTCAAATTTGCTGTATCATACACCCTCTGCAATCATGGCCTTGAACTTGTGACTTGGCCTTTATTAGCAGAGAGGCTTTTGCCTCAGTTAGAAGCCTGATGACACCCCTTCACCTTTCTATACATCCTGTACACCCTAGCATACATCATCAGGCTTTTACCCCACTTTGAGACCTAGCACCTCCTTTTTACCCTGGTCATTTTAGTATACACCATCCTTGACATCATCAGGCTTAGAAAGTAGAGTTCAGGCTCCCCCACGCCCCTCTTGTCTATCTAGTGACTTTTTCAACCAATAAAAAGTATTTCCTAGTTGCCATAACCAATGAACATTGCTTCTGCGTGCCTCTATTTTTAGATTGGTATAACTATCGTCTTGGATTATTTTTGTACTGGTATATAAAAGTGTGATATTCCTTGGAAATATATATATAGGAAAGTCTCTAACAGTGCTCAGGGTTTTTTGGTCTTGACCAGAAGTCTGGCTTTATTGGGAGACCAGCCCTCTCTGAATAAACCTATTTCTTATTGGCTTAGAGACTCAGTTTCTCTTAATTGCATTCCTATGGTTAGAAATTACACACCAATTAGGATATTAATACATTGTTGTTGGAGCTTTGAACTAACATAATCATTCTAGAGAGCAATTTGATACCATGCCCAAAGGGCCAATCATTTCTGGGTCTTTTGACCCAGAAATACCACTACTAGACTTGTATCTTAAGGAGATAAAAGATGGGGGGAAACAAGTACTTCTACAAAAATATTTATAGAAGCTCTTTTTATAGTGACAGAGAACTGGAAAATGAAGGGATGTACATCAATTGGGAAATGGCTGAATACGTTGTATATGATTGTAACTATTGTACAATAAGAAATGATGAACAAGATCTCAAAAAAATCTTGAAATGATTCAAAATGAACAGGACCAATAGAAAATTGTACACAGTAACAGCAATAAAGTATAATGTTTAACTGTGAATGACATCACTATTATCAGCAATGCAAGGATCCAGGACAGTTCCAAAGAAGTCATGAGGGAAAAGGCAATCCACCACCACAAAAGGAACTGATCGAATCTAAATATACATTGAAACATACCATTCTTCACTGTATTTCCTCACTGAATTTTTCTATCAATATGTGTCTTCTTTCACAATATGATGAACATGGAAATATGTATTGTATGATAACATAAGTACAACCTGTATCAGTGATGGCAAACCGTATAGAGATGGAATACTGGCCCTGCTCCCACCATGCCCACCAGAACCAGTGCCATGTCCCACCCCCTCTCACCCCCCAACCCCTTACCTTCTTACTCCCAGGCAGGGGAGGGAGGAAACCCTCCCATTGGGCTGTTGGGCAGAAGGGCGGGTGATGAGAGGCACATGTGGAGAGGGGGAGGAGAGTGGTCCCAATGCTCTGCCCCCCTCCAACTATGTGCCCTACTATGAGCTATGCTCCCCTCAAACCTGGCTCCTCTCCAGCCCCACCATGGGAATCACCTTCACCATAGACTCAACAGGCTGCCCTCTGCACTGTACCCTCATGGAGCATTTGAGCCCCACCCCCAGCACCTTTACCTCAGACGGGAGGGAGGAAGCACTCCTATTGGGCTGCTGGGCAGAGGGGCAGGTACAATGAAGAATGTCCTCAGGTGCATGGAGAGGGGGAGGGGAGAAGCTCTTCCCCAAGTCCCTCTGGTTTTCTAGTAACAAACTTTAACAGGTGACTGCGGGTGTGCCCATAGAGAGGGCTCTGCATTCCCTTTTTGGCACAAATGTTATAGGTTCGCCATCACAAACCTGTATCATTACCTAATTTAAATTAATATCCAATAACTCCAAATATTACATTTTATAAAGTTTATTAATAATCATTTGAAGTAGAAGAAATAAAAAGAACAAAAAGTAAAACCTGAGTAAAAAATACCTGAGTACATTCTCCTGCTTCTCAGCTCACCCTACCTCCATGGCCACATTTCTGGGAAAAGAGAGTGAGCAGGCAGAGCTATTCAAAACATATCTTCCCTATGTGAGCACATTAGCATAAATACATAAATGGAATGCTGGGGAAAAGAGTCCCTAAGGAGAGAATTCTAATTACACAATCCCCTCTGTGATTCCATTGAGAAACAAGTGTGTAGAAATCTCCCAAGTTTACATGCCTAGTTTCCCCAGTGAATCAGTACACAAAAGCAACTTATATCTCTAAAGATCTTTAACCCGAGGTACATACAATATTGCAGTTTCTAAAGGGAAATTACAATAATTTGGGGTTAAGAGGGAAATAAAAAAAAAGAGAACAAAACCAATGATTGCTAGGCACATTGACAAAAAGTCACCTGGGGGTAGTCCCTTTGGTATAAGAGTGTACATTCAAAATAAGTACATTCAACCCCCCACAGTTCAAGTTCACTACATCCCAAAGTTCATTCTGGATCTTTTGGTACTTTTGGTACACAAGTGTGTGGTTTCTGCAGGCATCTTCATGGCACCTTCTCCAAACAGTTCACTTTCTTGATATGGAGAGGTAGCAAGTTTCTTATCCTAAAATTACTCTCAAACAAGAAACATTTTTACAAATATAGAATTTTATGACAATAATACAATCCCCCCCTGAGGAGGGTGTTGACCAAAACATGGATCACCCTGGGATTCATGGCTGAGTTATGAGGTATATGAATCAATTGTCAAAAGAAAATCAAAAGCATTAAAAAAAAACAAATAAAAGAGAAAATAGTCAAAGTCTAATGTGTAAAAATTCTAAGTAAGAAAAAATAAGCCTATACAGGTCCTTGAATCAGGGCCCAATTAAAGTTATTTATGTCCCACAAGCCTGTAGTAGGAATTATGCACTTACCCAATCAGCAGCCAGGACTACAGAAAATTGCCACACTATGAAAGACAGAAAAGGGATTAGATTTTGAAGCAGAAGGGAAATCTCATTCCCTGGTCTGATTTTACCTTTGCTCTCAGGGATAGGGGAGCCAAAATGATAGCCAAACTAAGGTACTTGGTAGAAGTCTGGATCTAGCATGAGGGAATCCTGTGGCTGACTTTGCATACAGCCACTTCCTCAAACCCCAAAGTAAATTCAAATCCCCTATCTTGGCACAGAATCTCATCAGTCCCACTGGGTTTGGTTGATCTCCTTGACCTTGTGCTCCTAGGCACTGTGCAGGTTAACTCTTTTGTGCTCCTTGGCATTGTGCAGTGGCTCTTTTGTGATCCCTTCTCCTGAAATCAGACACAATCATTAATCAAAGTCCCATAATATTTAACAATCAATGGCAGGTTTCCATAGGCTAAAGCTTTTGGGAATGCATTGACATTAGGGCCAAAAACTTATCCTAGTGCAAAATTAAAAAAAAAAAAACATTAATACTGGTAACATGTGCTTCAAGTACAAAAAAATGAGAGAAAAAAGAAACTCAAATACTCTATTGCACATACAAGGAAAAACAATAATAAAATTTTTTAAAAATCAAAAATATATAGTTCACAATCAGTGACACACTGTGTTTGCCAAGGAGAGGCACAATACAAAGGTTTCTTACTCAAAAATGAGATCAATTTCCTTTTAAACTTGGCCATGATCCACAGTGTGAGTGCACATAATTTTCACCAATTAACAGCTTTTTAAAACAGTACAGCAATTAATGCACATTAAAAGAAGTACCAAAATCCCCAAAATCATAAGAGCCCATTTAATGACAATAGCAAACAAACCTACTATCATTAGGATTCACATGAGTTGCTGTGTGACATTTAAAAAAGCCTTTGAAGCTCATATATACTTGTCACAAGTTCTCCAGAATCTAGCCAATCTGTAAACCTTGGTGAAGATATTTCCAACAAAGTCTATTACTGCCATCGTTTCAAAATTTGGCAAGAGAGCCCAGAAGGGAAAAAAAGGAAAAAAACTCTGTACTACTGATGAAAACCTTTTGGGTCTAAAATGTCACCAAGAATCTAGATCATTCTGATGGAAGGGTAGAGTAAGCTGAAGAGTTACAAATATAAAAGTACATCTAAGGATTACAAAGCCCCCTGGGAAAACCTTCCCACCTCCTGGATGAGATTATAACCCATCACAGGGTAACCAAGCCCCTTGGAAAAAGGAATGTCTTTATATGTCCCATCCATTGCAATGTGGATGCAAGGACTACAATAGTGAAAATTACTTCTGATGTCTCATTCATTACATTTTTATAAATGTGGAGATGGGGAATACAATAGTGCTATTGCACTTCACTTCAACTACTAAATGAATCCTTACCTCTTGTTACAAATAATTCAAAGGTAGGCAAATGATGAGTTAGAGGTACTGGTGCTACTAGATATATGAAAATCACTTCTGAAGAAGCCTTAAGATCAATTGAGATTTTTAGCTCATTAAATTCTCCAAAGGTTGTATACAGGTTGTAACCAGTTTGATGGAGTCCATCCATCATCATCAATGTGACAATTAACAAAGGCAAAAAGAAACAAAATGCTGTTTCAGCAACATGTGATCTCAATGAACCTGGTGACAACCCAGCATCCATAAGGACCTATGGTTTTGCCACAGAAAAGAGTTTATCCAACTTGTTTATGGGCTTTTATAATGGTATTTTCTCCAGTCCAGTCATAGGGGAGGATACAAATAAAGACAATGTAACAACATATAGCTAAATGTCAAAACACAGTAGCTGAAAATGACATAGTGTAACAGAAGATATTAGATTAGGTCAATATGTAAACTTGAAAAACAAAATTAAATTTTAAAGCAAACAATCAGCAAATACAATAAGTGTGACAGGATACAGGGACTGAATTCAAGAGTCCTTTTCTCCAGTTCTAATAGCTGTGTTAAAGCGATTTCTTCACTATTTGGAGGGGAACAAGCTAAAACAGTTAACATTAGTAAGGCAAATGGAGTCTGAAAGGCTTAAAAATGACCTCCAGACTCTTTAAAGTTCCTTCCCCTCATGAGTATCATCATCCATCTAGATTCCTTTGGTCACATTTTTGGGGTTCCCCATACCCACACTGAGCATAGTGTGGATAAACCCCATATTGGATGTGTTGCAGAGACTGGACAGGCCAAAATGGTAAGGGGGTGTAGAAAAATAAACTTCCCCTCTGAATCTCGAGATTACTCAAGCTATAAACTGAAAGGTATCATATCAATACAAGAACCCCCAGGAACAGCAGCAAGAAAAGGCATTCCAAAACTTTGAGGTGTGTGAGCCAGTAATGCTCTCCTGGAACAGGAGCTGTTTGAGATAGGCAGGAAACTGAGCCATGCTTGCAATTCTACTTTCTGTCCATAGGAGGTGTTACCCTAATATGTACTGGCTAGGAGTGAAAGCCTCACAAGGAATGTTTGGAAGAAGAGTTCTGCCCCTTCCCTCTCCCAGGGGTAAAGCCAGTGGCCCCATGACACCTCAGTTCCCACCTCCACAGCTAGGAGCATGGAAGCACCCCTGGGTTAGCCAGGATAGGGTTGGGGTGGATAGTATGGATTGACTGCTCCATGCTGTGTTCCCCTGCTGAAAAGTGGCTAGCACAGGCTTGAGACCCAGAGGGTTGTAGGGAGGGGTGGCCCAAAGGGATTTGGATCTTACCCTTCTGGCAGGAAAAAGAAGATTCTTCCAAACAGCTCCCAGACCTTTGGGCAAACAGCAGTGTAGGGAGGCCACAGCAGGAGTGAGAGGAGCTACGGTATGAACTGCAGTAGCTTACAGACCCCAGAAATGGAGACAAGCAGCTTATCCCTTTTGGCCAGGAGCCCCAGGGTGGGAAGGCCAGCGGGGAACAAATAAAACAAAACAGCATAGCAAAAAGCAGTTTATCACCAAGAGCAAAATTTATCTGCTCCCTATCCTTTATTCAAAGGTTTTCTTAAAAAAAAAAAATTCAAGGATTCTATCCCTTTGTGGCTCACCAATAATGTAAGATTTAATTAATATCCAATAACTCCAAGTATTGTATTTTATAAAGTTTATCAATAATCACTGGAAGTAGAAGGGAAAAAAAGAACAAAAGTAAAACCTGAGTAAAAAACACCTGAGTCAAATTCTCCTGTCTCTCACCTCACCCCACCTCCACAGCCACGTTTCCAGATAAAAAGAGTGAGTGGGCGGAGTTACACAAACCTTATATCTTCCCTATGTTAGCACATTAACATAAATACACAAATGGGATGCTGGGAAAAAGAGTCACTGGGGAGAGAATTCTAATTACACACCTTCCATCTTGGAAAGGGAGAGAACATGGGTCACAAAAATGTCAGAAAACAATTATTAAAAATTATATCAGCACATAATCTGGGAATAAATAAATAACAATTATGGAGGCAGCTAGGTGGTTCAGTGGATTGAGAGCCAGGCTTAGAGATGGGAGATCCTAGGTTTAAATCTGAACTCAGACACCTCTGAGATGTGTGTTCCTGGGCAAACCATTTAACCTCCATTGCCTAGCCATTACCACTCTTCTGTCTTAGAACCAATATACATTATTGATCTAAGGTGAAAGGTAAGGTTGTTTTTGTTTTTGTTTTAAGAGAGATCTACATCTCTTATGGGTCTTGAACTGCATAGAAATGTTTGCTAAATTTACCCAAATAAAGAAATCCTTTGCTTGTCATTGCTATCCCTTCTAGATATACTATTATATTTCTTTCCACTCTTTTATAGTAAAGCTTTTCAAATAAGCAATCTACACTCACTGCCTCCACTACCTCTCTATTTATTCGCTTCCTTACTCGATACAATCTGACTTCTATTCCAACCACTAACAAATCTGCTCTCTCAAAAATCATGAGTAACCTCCTAATCACCCAATCCAGTGTCCTTTTTTCAAATCTCATCCTCCTTTATTGTTGTTGTTGAGTCATCTTTCAGTTGTGTCTGACTCTTCGTGATCCCATTTGAGGTTTCCTTGGCAAAGATACTGGAGTGTTTTGCCATGTCCTTCAGCTAATTTTACAGAAGAGGAAACTGAGGCAAACAGGGTTAAGCAACTTGCCCAGGCTCACATAGCTAGAAAATGTCTGAGGCTAGATTTGAACTCAGGAAGATAAGTCCTCCTCACTCCAGGCCTGGCACACTATCCATTGCGCCATCTAACTTTACTACTCTGAAGGCATGTTAACTACTCCTTTGTACTTAAAATTGCCTTGACCAGCAGTGACATTACATTGTGCTGGTTCTCTTCCTGTCTCACTGCCTTATCCCTCAGCACCTCTTCCTTCTCTATCCCTGGAACAAACTGGCATTCTCTTTCCTCTATTCTGTCCTTAAAAGAACTTGTCCTCTCTCAAAAAGCTTCAACTCTCACCTCCAGATACTGGACTTCCACTAAGCTACCCATAAGGTACTTCAACCTGAATCTCCTTTCATCTACGTTCATTGTGTTTCCTTCTCTCCCCAACAAATTAACCACCCTCTTAACTTACCTATTTCTGTAAATAGCACTATCATCCTTCAAAATGTTCAGGCTTAAAAGTCAAGAGTTATCTTTCATTTGTCTATCTCCTTTGTCTCCTATACTAAGCCAGATATGATGTCCAGTCAATTCTTCCTTCATAATCTTTCACAATCTCCTATTCCATCTAAGTCTTTATACAACTGAGTTAGAATGATAGCTTCCTAATTCATCTTCATATCTCTAACATCTCTCCTTGCCTCTCCCATACACCACCCTTGATGGTGTTCCCAGATTACTATCCCTTAAATACTCTCTTAATTATGGTATTCTTCTTCTCTCACATTGTCAGTGAATCCTCCTTGCCTACAGGACAATGTCCAAATTCCTAAGCCTAGAACTCAAAGCCCTCCAGAATGTGAATAAAACTATCTTTCCAACCTTATTTTTTTCTACTGCCCAACTCAAGCCTTTGCTCATAGGCACATATTTCTGACCATTTACTCATATTGGAAACCACAAGGTACAATGAGTGTATTTGAAATCAGGATTAGGGTTAGAGTTCTAGCTCCACTATTCACTATGGACAAGTTATTCATCCTCCTAGGCTTCAGATTCCTTATCTTTGAAATAAAGGGGGATTGAACTCAGTCATATCTATGGTCCTTTACATATCTAAATCTATAATCCTTACTTTTCAGAATGCCCTACTTCCTCTGTTTCAGATACTAAGCATCCTTCTAGTTCAAACTCAATTCCTACCTCCTCCATGAACCTTTTCCATATCAAATACAACCTATATTGATTTTTCTCCTCCTAGATGATTTATTCTTTTAGGGCTACATATGTGACATTTACCTGAACACTGAATGTTTATTCCTTTTTGTTTAACCCTTACCTTCTTTCTTAGAAGTATCAGTTCCAAGGCTGAAGAAATAAAGGATATGCACTGTATGTTAAATGATTTGCCCCCAGTGACACAGCCAAGAAAAGTCTGAGGCCAGATTTGAACTGAGGACTTCCTATCTCTAGGCCACTTAATCCACTGAGCTCTTAATTCACTGGGCCACCTAGCTGCCCTACCATGCATTTTCTTTCTTCCTTCCTTCTTTTTAAAAACGTTTTCCATGTTGCAATCAATATTCAGTATTGGTTCCAAGGTAGAAGTGTGATAAGGACTAGGCAACTAGAGTTAAGTCCCAGGGTCACACAGCTAGGATGTATCTAAGGCTAGATTTGAACCCAGGTCCTCTCATCTATAGGCTTGGCTTTCAATCCACTGAGCTACACAGCTTCCCACTGAATAAGTTAGTTAGCCAAGTGCTATGATTGTAAACTCCAGGAAGACAATGGTCATAGCTTGTTCTTCTCTATGTCTCCAATACCACCCTGCCCTGCATCCTGGCCCCTACACACTCAGACTATGCTATGTACATAGCAGGCACTCAAATATTTTGTTGATTGATTTATTAAAAAGTATACAGAATCAACAGCAGGTGTAGACACCTGTCAGGTGTCTTTTTTAAACATTTATAACAAATATACATAAGACAGAAGCATGTTTCAAATAAAATAACAGCTTTGAGCAACATTTTTAATTTAGTACTGTACTTACATCCTACAGGATTGTTTTAGACATTGAGACAATAATTACTTCACAGATTCATAAGTACTTTTCATCAAGCATGTTTATTAATGAAAGATTTTTAAAGCCCTGACAGTTACCCATAAATCTTTGTTCATCAGTATGATTGGACTACAACTGGTAAAAACAACTCGATTGACCACTTGTCTCTTCATTCATAAGTGTAACTCAGTTTTACTACTTTTGCCTGAAATGATGTATGCCTTCATGCTGTAGATGGAAAGGTAGCCAGAACTAATAACAATACATCTGGATTTCTGTCAATATTCTAATTCATATTGTAAAACGTGTGCATGTGTGTATGTGTTTACATTGTCGATGTTACATTATATGTAGGTCCACATGAATTTGTCAAAGGGCAGCTCAAAGAGGAGTGTGAATACATATCTTTGAACTCTTGCCCACCCCTATCCAAAAGAAAAGGAGCCAGAGATTGGGATTTCAACTCTGGTCCTCTCTGCTCTACTCCTCTAGACTGGGGTAAAATTTATATTTATCTACCCTGGAAATATGTCTAGTCTAGGGGAAATTATTTTTAGGTTCAAGCTTTTCTCCTGGTCTCTATCCTTTAACTGGGAAGGAGTACCTCCAAGTTATATCTAAAGGCTTAATTCCCTTCCCACTAACTGCTAATTACACAAAGACCATCACAAATCACCATACTGGATCATAAACATTACTCATTAATATTCTGGGATTCAAACCCATGTGGAGATGCTATTGTAAGAGTTTTGATGTGGCTTTAAAGCAGTATAGAAAAGTTTTAGAGCTAAAGGATATGCAGGCTGCTAGCTCTAAAAAAGCACATTAAAATGTTATGGTGTTTTATGGACCTGTGAAGACATTAGCTAGTGATGTGCTTCAACTGTGGCAGCCCACAGAAATGAATAGAATACCTGACTTGTAGTCAAAAAACCCAGATTCGAATTCTGCCTAGCTGATCCAAAATCATCAAATCATTTAGCTTCTCAGAACTTCCCTCTCCTCATCTACATTATCTCACACATTTGTTAGTAGGAAAGTACTTTGCAAAGTGTCACAAAAGTGGGTTTTATTATCATTCGCTTGTAATTAAAAAGTAACAAAAGCAGTGTAGGACCTATTAAAGGAATTTCATTAAATTCGACCTACTCATCTATATCCTGAAATACTAAAGTTTGCTGATTATGCTAGAGGAATTTTTCCCCTCAATGTTTCATTTAACAAGCACTTTTTAAGTTCCTGTGTGATAGGCACTGGGGACATACAAAGACAAAAATGAAACAATGCTGGAAATCCCAAAATTTTGCTGTCTCTATACAGACAAGTGAAGGACTATAGCTATAATCTTGATAAACTGCCCTACAGTGCCAAAAAATATATACCTGGGGCTTGGGGGCTGGGAACAGCTAAGTGACTCAGTGGATTGAGAGCCAGGCCTACAGACAGGAGGTCCTGGGTTCAAATATGGCCTCAGACACTTCCTAGCTGGGTGACCCTGGGCAAGTCACTTCACACCAGTTGCTTAGCCCCTATTACTCTTCTGCCTTGGAATCAATACATAGTATTGATTCTAATATGGAGGGTAATGGTTTAAAATTTAAATTTAATTTAAGAAATTTTAATGTATCCTTAAGGGGGGAAATAGGCTCTGAGTACCAAAAGAAGTCAAAGTACATTGGACAGATTCACCAAATAATCATTCAATTCTACATTTTAACTTGACTACATAGACAGAGTTAATGACCAATTATCTGATTATTTTTTTTAAAAAAGGAAACGTTTTCATGGAGGAATAGCCTGTGAATGTGGAGTTCAGGAAGCGATGTTCCCTTTAACAATCTAAAGCTGGTGTATATACAGATAGCACAATATCCTACCATCTGTTAAAATTTGAAATAATTACATCAACAATATGGCCTACATTCACCAGGCTGCTTCTGCCAAATGGCAAGCCAACTATACTCTTATGCTAAAAAGAAAAAATTCTCTCTCAAAAAGCCAAAGACTTTATTATAATGAGTATAGAGTTGGTTCCTAAAGGGTTCATCATGTAGTGATGGAAAGGAAATCAAACCTTTAAACTCTAGAGTTAAAATCTATTAGTTAACGAAGTCTTTCAGTATTTATTGAAGATAGTGTGAGGGCTTGGAAAGAACGTTGCCCTGTCCTATGAGCCAAAAGACCCGTGTTCTATTCCTGGCTCTTGACACTAACTAGCTACATGACCTCGACCTTCTCCAGGGCTCAACTTCTCCAATGACTAGATGGTTGCTAAGGTCCCTCCAGCTCTTATGTCCTGTGTGCTGTCCCACATGTACGGATATAACAATACTAAGCTAGCATTAATAAGTCATGTACTTTCACTCTTTCTGGTAATGATGATAGATTAGCACCATTATATCCACCAACTCTCACCCAGTTCCCCTTGTGACCATACAAATACAGAAACAGGTGGCTGGATTTAGGGATGTAATTTGTGAACCCAGATGAGAGCAAAACTAATTTATTAACATGATAAGAAAACCCATGACCTTGGTTTGACTTAACACTGTTTTCTTACCAACTACATTAACTATAAAATTATAAGTCATCTTTAACTGTAAAGAATAATTTTCTTCATAAAATGTTTTATAAGTCTGGGATAGTCTAATGAAGCAAATGGAGAGGCAATGTATTACAGTGGAAAGAAGAATTAATTTGGAGTCAATGGTCCTAGATTGAAAGCCTACCAGAACCTGTATAATCTTTGGCAAGTCAGGCAGGGATCCTTTTACCACACATATATCATGGAAATGAATTTTTCAAAAGAATTTTAGAAAGAAGTCATACCTACCTTAATGGGATCCTTTCTCTGACTAGGGATTACAGATTGCTGATCCAATGGCTTTAATCTTAGTAGTGTCAAAATATCTACCTTAAAAAAACTCTATACTGTGAATATAAAAGATGTAATTGGGGAGGAAATTTCAACAGATTGTATCAGAAATTGTATTAGGAAGTTAACAAAAAGCCTAATTTATTAAGATGTGGTCATATGAAATAAATGAGAGTCACTTATTTATCAGATATCAATAGAATTCTCTCCCTACTCTCATATCTAGTGCTTTCTTCTCAGCTATGATACTACACCCATCCTGCCTCCATACATTTGTGCAGGCTAATAATAATGAGGAGGAGGATGGTGATGATGATAATGATGGCCTTTATGTAGCACTTTAGGGTTTGCAAAGTTTGTATAGTTAATATCCTCACAATAACTAAGAGTTAGGTACTATACTTATCCTCATTTTACATATGGGGAAAGTGAGGGATTGAATAAGGGAAGAGCCAAGTATGAGAAGAGAGAGAATAGTTTCCTGATAGTTGGCAAATCAATGACTATCATATATTTCAAATGGGCATTGCCTAAAAAGCTGTTATCAGTTATTAACTTTGAAGCTTTGTTCAAATTTTCCCTCTTTGGATATATTTTTCAATAAATGTAAATGTAGAACTAAATAGTCTACCCTAAAATGACTGAACTCTGATGGGACTAAATGTTGATAAAAAAAATTCAGAAAGAGGATTTGGAACTCATAAGAATCACTTAATAGCAGAAGTTGTGCTCAATTCAGAATAGGTAGGAATTACCCATGGAAAGGCTGAAACATGTTAAGGAAGGGTGAAACTAGACAGGAGAATAAGGGTAGTGATTGCTAGCAGACTTTTTGTACTGCAGAGAGACAATAGCAAAATTCAATTTTTAAAACAAAATTAGATTTTGCATTTTTAAAGGGTCTCAAAAATTGTAGACTTAGGAAAGGGGTGGAGAAGAGGATGAGTAAATGAAAATGTGGAAGAGGCCCACCACCACCCCAATAAATGTTTATTGAATTGAAAATATAATTAACTTGATTCCTATGGCTCACAAGATTTTTTCCACAATTATAGTTTTCTTGGATTTTTATTTTAACTTAACTTTAAACTGACTTAAAAGGGAATGAAATATAACTCAGAAGAAGAGATTCAATAAGGCACCCCACTCCTTTCCAGAGGCAAGAGGTCTACAAATATAGTACATTGGACATATTTTCAGACTTCCTTAAAATATTGATAAGTTGTGATTATTTTTCCTCCTTTTAAAAATACTGTTTGAATTATTTTTATTTTAAAACTCTTATTTTGTGTCTTAATAACAACTCTAAGACAAAAGGGCAATGGATAGGCAAATGGGTTTAAGTGATTTGCCCAGCTAGGAAGTGTCTGAAGCCATCTGAAGTTACTTTAAATGGAATTTTTCTTCCTATCTCTTCTTCTTAGGTTTTATTGGTATTGTGCAGAAATGCTGATGATTTGTACAGAATTATTTTATATCCTTCAACTCTACTGGTTATTGATTATTTCTCCAAGGATACCATCATATCATCTGCAAAGAGTGATCATATTGTTTCATCTTTGCCTTTACTCATTTCCTTCATTACTTTTTCTTGTCTTGGTGCTAATAGCTAAAATTTCTAGTACTATGCCAAAGGGGTGACAATGGGCATTCTTATTTCATCTCTGATTTTAATGGAAACGGTTCTAGTATATAATGCTGGCTCTTGGCTTTAAGTTTATATGATATATCATGTGAAGGAAAGGTCCATTATTCTTGTGTCTTCTAGTAGTTTCAACAGAAATGGGCATGGCGTTTTTAAATTTTTACATCTTTCTCCATTACATGAAAGAACAATTTTTTATCCTTAGTTTTTGTTTATGTTTGAGCCAAATTCTCACCTTCCCCTCCCTGCCTTCTTTCCCTCCTCCTCCCCGAGACCACAAGATTTTACATGTGTGTAGAACATCTTTCCATATCAGTCGAGAACTCGACTAATAAAAAGAGAAACTCGAACAAACAAAAGTAAAGAAATAAAGTGAAATATAGTATATATCAGTCTCCATTCAGACTTCATCGGTTCTTTCTTTGGAAACAGATGGCATTTTTCATCATGAGTCCTTGAGAATTTTCTTGGATGACTGCATTAACAGACATGGGCTATTTCTGTATCTATCAATACCATCTCAATAGCAATTTTTATTTTTCTTACTAATATGGTTAATTAAATTTATATCTTTTTTTAAGTCCTTGCCTTCCATCTTAGACTCAATACTGTATATTGGTTCTAAGACAGAAGAGTGGTGAGGGCTAGGGAATGGGGGTTAAGTGACTTGCTTAGGATCACACAGCTAGGAAGTGTTTGAGGTCAAATTTGAAACCAAGACCTCCTATCTCTGGGCCTAGCTCTCAATCCACTGAGCCATCCAGCTGCCTCCTATATCTTTTTCTAATAACAAACCAAATCTGAATTTCTGATATAAATCCCAAAAAATAAAAAAATATTATTGGTTATATGGGATGACTCTCTGAGAGAAGGAGGGATGCTGTAGAGGTAATGAAGATGTAAAAAAGCAATTGATATCAATAAAAACTTATTTTTTTAAAATAGAGCAAAATAACCAAATGAAAGAAATAACATGTAATTTACTAAAGTAAAATGGATAGTTTTTAAATGCAATGAAATTACAAATAAAATAGCACCTGACATCAAGGCAGGGATAAAATGGAAATAAAAATTATTCTAACATTTCAGGGACACTGTTCCCTAGCAGCCCTGTTGGAGGATTGGCAAGAGAGGGGATGAGGTATATGTTAACAAGATTCTGTGACTTATAGATACATGTTACAGACCACTTGTAAAGAGAGTAAAGAGATAAGAAGTTTGGGGAAATAATAGACCTGGCTCAGACAGAATAATATAAGTATTCGGTCAAAAAAGAATTCATTCAGAATAAGATCAGAATTAGAAGAGACTTCCAATATCCTCCAATCATAATAATCAACCAGGGACAATAATTGTCTTGCTGGTAGGTGAGCTTTGAACCCATGTCCTTGGACATATCCTCCATGCGAAGGTATCATACTAGATGCTTAGGACACAAAGACTTGAGAAAAATAAACCTTGTTGTCAATAAACTTACATTCTACTGAGAGGATAAAATGTACTCAGAAATAACTACAATCTGTGACCTATGGCCCCCAAAGACTCCATTCACACAGACTAGGTCAAAATTTTTTATTTCTTCTCTTTATATTATTGCCCCCATCTGGAGTCATTCCAGAAATAAATCTACAAATATACTCATGGTATAATTCACGGGTAATAGGTCCCCAAATACTCTATAAAGATTTCCATATTGGCAAATACAAATAGTGATTAAGGCAGTTTTTATTTCACCCTATGGAAAACAAATAAGATGCAAAGGACTCACCAAAGCTCATACATATAAATACACATAAAGCAATTAAACAGCTAGTCCATCAGCTCCCATTAGAAGGGAATCAAATATGGAGTTGCCATTGAAGTAATGCTTTGTAATTCTGGTGAATCTTACTCTCCCATAGAGTCCTTAACAATCTTTTTCAGATTTCTAATACCATTCTATGGCTCAGACTTCCCTTTGAAGGTAAACATACTTTTGAGGCTCATTATTTTTCCCCAGAAGAACTCATTATCTTTTCCTCATAAGCCACCCCTCTTCTGAACTTACCTGTTTCTGACAAGAATGCCACCATACTTCAGACATATAAGTGAACAATCTCAGAATCATACTCACTTCTTTTCTCTCTCCCTCAGTCTACATATACAATTGTCAGGCTTTTTTGATTCTCTCTACACAACTTCTCTCAAATCTATTCCTTTTTCTCTAGTCGCACAGCCATCATTCAAAGTCAAGACCCCATCACCTCTTATATAAACTCCTGATGTCTCAAGTCTCTCCATTCATACATATTGTGACTCCATTCCATTTTTAATATATTGCCAGAAAGACATCACTAATTAATACTAAAATGGCTCTTCTCTTATATTTCATAAATCTGCAAGTATATGCTCTAAGATGAAAAACAAAAGGCTCAATGACACCTAATTTTCCTTTTTTAAAACCTGGATTTCACTATGGGCTAACAAAGTCCATATACCTTGAGACTGAGAGGATTTATTTGTAATAAGCGAAATTATTTCTATTTCTGGGGTTTTTGATTTGAGGTTTAGGTCAGTTCCTTAGACCTTCTTCTCATTCCTCTGTTCTTAGGGAATTCAAAGAATTCTATACCCTAGAACAGCTTCCAATGTAGAGTCATAAAAAAGTCAGATTAAGGATTCTGTCTTGCCTGGAAAATAAAAACCGATTTAAGCCACATAATATCTACTAGCAACAGAACCAAGTCCTTGAATCTCCTATTGAGAAACATTAGGTAATCAGGTCACTTCTAACAGGGAAGAACTCAGTTTCTCCTTCTAAACATTGAGGGAATGGAACTGGGCATGTGATTATCAACCATCACTCAAGGAACTGAAAGGGACTGAGAGGTTTGACAGACTACCTCCTCATTGGCTATTCAACAGTCAGATGTCTTCAGAAGTCCAGGGATATCAGAAAGGTATTACCTCAACTTGTATTACCTTAAAAATTATTACCTTAACAGTTGCCTTTAAGCCATGGAGTGAAAGGCTCATCAAACTGCCTATCTCTTCTCACTGGAAGCCCAAATATCTATTAATTTGACAAGATGTCGAATCATACAATTGAATTGCAGCAAATAGCATTCATAACAGAGCCAGATTAACTCTTTGAAAAAGGAAAGCAAATCTATCTGCCTCTTCATTCACCACGATTCTAGCTTATCCAGTTAAATCTCAGCATCTCTTCACATTTAGCACAACAGTCACAGAACCTCTTTTCCCTATCAAGCAACAAGGGAGAAAAGAGCAACAGGCACCCATCTCTTGAGGTCTAGGGGGCTCTGGAAGGCATAAGTACCTAACTTCTCATACATTTAAAGCTTTATTCAGTCAATCAGGAATTAGCAAACCTTTTCAGCTGACTATTCTTGCTGGCGTTTTATTTTTTTAATGGTTCCCAAAAAGCCATTGTTTTTCTTAACCCCCAGTTGAGTGTTCCTTTCCTGCCCATTCCTGATCATATCAGCTTAAGTCTCTAATATTCCTCAGTGGCTCACATCAGAACCTATGATACTCAATGATTTGCCTTTTACTTATGAGGTAAAAACTCCTATTCTATGAAATCAAGAGTCTTTAATCATTTTTCAGTTTCCAAATAGTTCCAAATATGACTTTTCACTTACTGGGTTTTGCAAGATCATAATGTCCAACAACTCTCAGTTCTCAAAAGATTCCTCCATTTTAGCCTTGGATTTTGAAACTATTTCTTCATAATCACATTTTATCATTGTTTGATAAATTAAAGATTCCACTGCCTCTAAGCCATCACACTATTTACATACAGTGAAGGCATTTGTTTTGCTACATTTGAAGAGATGTTGAGATTTTGTAGAATAATGATGAATGAAGAGGTAAGTAGGTGATTTCATCACTACTATCATCATACTTTCATCACTAAACTTCTAAGTGAAAGGTCTCTACCTTAAAGAAACAGAACCTTACAATGAAATAGAATGGTTAGAAAAATAGCAATAAAATTTGTCCTCAATAAAAATGTGGGGAGAACATGCTCTTCCACAAATACACACACACTTTGAGTGGGCCTATGAGCATGTATAGAAAGGCATTAACATAATGAACATATGGCCATAGTATATACCAGTGATGGTGAACCTATGGCATGGGTGCCAAAGATGGTACATAGAACACTCTCTGTGAGCACTTGGCCATCTATCCCCAGAGTTCTTTTCTGGAAAGGCATAGGGATTTGGGCAGAGCTGCTCCCCTCCCCCTCTCCACTATGCCTGATGACCATTTTTTGCAGCCCCATGTCCCTCTCCACACACCCCTCTCATAATCTGCACCTCTGCTTTGCAGCCCAATGAGAGTGTTTCCTCTCTCTCCTATCTAAGGTAAGGAGGGGACAGGGCAGGGCACTCCATCTCTAAAAGTTTCACCATCACTGGTATATACTCACAAAGGGACACACAAATTGTGAAAATGTGGCTAGAGCACACATATGGAGGGGCAACAAATCCCACCAATGCAACAGTGCCACAAATGTTGCATAGTAATATTATTGCCCTGATACTACTGGGTTTGACTCCCATTGGTTCACAGTTTCTGATAGACATATAGTCTCAATCAGGTGTTGCTCCCAGCTAGAATTGTAAGGCTGCCATTCCTCTTGATCTATGATTGCTGCCAGGTTCTGTTCTCCTTATCATGAGATTGTGAAGATTCCTTACGATATCAGCTTCTGGTTTTAGCTCGTCTCCTCAGCTGGTATGCTATCTCTTCTCCACACTGTACCTGGCATATAGTAGGCACTTAATAAATGCTTGATCAATTATCTACCATTGCTCTTTTATCTAAAAGCAAAAGAGCTTTTTTCTCCAATAGCTACTAAAGAAAAGTTAAAATCCTAACAGCTGGTTATGGCACTAGTGAAAAAAAAAACCTTCCTAATTTTTTTCCATAAGGAAGTCTGTTTCTAAGAATCCTACCTAGAATGTACTTTACTCTGTACAAAGAGATTCCTTGCCCAAGTCACCAAACACTGAAACACTGAGAAAAGTTGTCCCCAGATAATTACTGCCATCAAGCTTAAATCTATTTTTTTGCCTCTTTTTCTTAGTCACCCAGGGCTGTGTCACTGTCAGAAACCTAACTCTTACATATGGTTAGAAATTCATTATGGCTCTTTAGTTTCCTATCAGTAGAGTAAACATAGTCAGCTTCTCTTTTAGAGACCTTTTTAAAATGCTATGAGCCCTCATGATTTGAATTCCCAGTTTCCAACTCCAAACTCCTTCTCTTCCTCCAGATTTCTTGATATTGTGTGAATAGCAATGAAATACATGGGCCATCCATCAGTTATACCCTGTTCTTGCTATATGATTGGCTTACTTACTTTTCTAATCATCTCTCTCACAGATGGCATTGTTTATATCATGCAGCTTTTTCTTAGCAATATGATGAAGCCTACTTATACATACCATGTGGCTTTCCATTGTCCTTGGGTAACTTACAACATTATTTCTTTGGAGACTGTTGTAGTCCACAACCTGAAGTCATACAAAACCATGAGAAGAATATTGGTGTTAGAAAGATTAGTCTATATTTTGGGAAGAAACTTGGCATCGCTTAAGGAATATTGCAATTACCAAAATGTAGTTCATCTCACTTTCTTCTTTCTTGTTCATCTCTGAACCCAGTTGAAATGTCCAACAAATATGTACTGATGGATTGGCTCTACCTATTGTTCCTATGGTTGCATATTTTAGACTGGACAATAGTCATGTTTCAACCCTGTGATTTTTCCTTCGTAGATAACGCTAGAATTGTGATGGATCTAATTTAGGGACAATTTCCTGGATTTGATGCAATCAGCAGAGTATAATCTACACACAGGAACATCTGGAAGGTGTCATCACCTACAAGGAATTCCCTTTTTATTTAGTGTCTGTAGCGGGCATTTTCCTCAGTGACAATGACAGAATTCTCTCTCTTTTATGCCTTGCTTAATCTTATCAATCTGAAAATCATAAAAAAGGTATTTATGTCATTATATCTAGCAGGGAATTTTGTAAAATTCTATCATAAGCATGGGAGGCACATTTTGGAGGACATCCTAGAATTGCACTGTGTAACTGGAATGATGGAGTTCTTGCTATCCCCAAAGCTCAGCAACCCAAAAACCTCATAAAAAGGAATTATGCTAAAAGTAATTACAGCTGAATAAGATTTTAAAAAGACAGAATCTCTGCACAAACTAAAAGGTTCATGATGTAACAGAATTTTAGTGCTTACTACTTTAGTACTTTCTACTCAGAGTCCCTACCACCAACCTACTCCATGTTCCTTGCTTAGTGAAAAGAAAGAAATCTACAACCTTGTAATCTGGGTCCAGCAGCAGAGATTCTGGTTCATTCACTCCACAGCACTGACCCAACTTGAAATAGCACCACCACTACCACCACCTTTCCACCCTTCCCAGATGCATGAGAAGCAATAGATAAATATTCTTTCAAGTCACACACGAAAGAAAGGGACAATGATTCAAAGAAGGAAGGGTGTAAGGATTGAGCAGGATTAAATTACAGACTATATTCTGAAATTCTATAGGGGAAAGATCCTTAGGCCTAAGAAAAAGGGATTTGGAAACCAGTTCTTTCCTCCTGTAGAATACCCTGGATAATGGTTGGGCCAACCTTTCCCCAGGAACACGAGGATATCAAGGACATCTAGCAGTCTACTGTGGGGGATCTATGTAACAGTGGAAAGAAAGTAGCCAAAGAATGAGTAGGAAACCCAGACATCAGTCACAGGAGATACAAGATCTAAAGTTCAAGAGAGAAAGTCTAAAAAAACCATAGCACATAAAGCAGATAAATCACTAGAGATAATTATAATTAAAAAAGGAAAAGAGTTGGGCTTTTTTGAAAGGAAGGGTCCAAAATAAGGCAATATTTCTCCTCAGGTGAGATAGTCTTTGCAAATCTTAAAGCATTTTATAAATGATACTATTATCAGTATTATTAATGATTACTAATTATACTATGGGAACATTATTTTAACTTCAGGTGAAATTACCTGTTATAGTTTTTATAAAGGAATGAAAACACTGAGGCTACACTAAAATAAGCAGCCAAGTGATAAAAGGATGTATGAGAATTTTTTTCAAAACTGATGTCCCCAATAAGTCATTGTGGAGCCACCACCAGACCAATATCTTTGTTCCATTCTCCGTTATAATCACATAGAAAATTTCTCACAAGCCTGATGGCAGGCATACAATACAAATCCCCAATTCTGGCTGTACATGGAATCAAGTGCCAAATCAAAAGGCCATCTTTGCCCCTCTGTGAATTCCTACCTGCCCTAACTACTCACCAAAAGCTTCAATGGACTCCAAAGGATTCTCATTTGGCTGGAAGTAACTAGAGAAACTCAGATCTTGACTATTTTTATTCCACATTTCATCTGAACATTTCAAATCATTTTGCACAGTTCTATATGTTGTTAAATAATCTTCATTTTCTAGACTACTTAAGAAAAGAGAGATAAAGTAATAAAGATAAAAGTATGAAGTCCCAAGAAATGAAGTTTGGAAACAAAAACAGAATTCAATTCTTTTTTTAAAAAAAATCAAGGCATTTAGCAACAACTTCTTTTTGCTGCTCTACATTGATATGGAGGCTGATATTCTCATGCATTTCTCTGATACTTTCTTTTTATTAGTTTTGATGAGTGTATATTTTATTGTTCTCCTTACTCTAAACTCCTAGAAAAATTACAGTCCATTTGGTAATTAGCCATGTATGACTTTCTGGAATATCTTCTATTATAGTCTTGAACTACATGTGTATTTTTTATTTAATATTTCACATATTTTCTTTATCTCGATCCAATTTGGAAGCTCATGCTAATTTTTTCTCTGAAATTCCATAGTACTAATTATCTTTATATTCATCTTAACACTCTAATATCTTCTTACATTATTATTTAATTTGGATGTGTGCATGTTGTCTTAACTTGATTTGAAGACAAGCCAAAACTATTCCTTATATTTCTTTGCCTCTCTCAGGGTGCTTAACACAAAGAGATATCTAAGCATCTGGGTGGCATAGTATATAAAGTATCTGACCTGGAGTTATTCTCCTGGTACTGTTCATTTCATACTGCATCAGCTCATATAAGTTTTCCTAGTTTTCATTGAAACCATTCATCCCCTCCATCATTATTTATGGAACAATCATTCTATTTATTAACCATGAATTGTTTATCCATTCCGCAATTGATGGCCATCTTTTTTTGTTTCCACTTCTATGTATATGTTAACGCAGCCATATTGTTCCAAATGAAAGTAATTGGACTTTTTAAAAAGTACATTAGAGATGCTCTTTCTCATATATATGTGTGTGTGTATATGTTTGTATGTGTGTATATACATACAAACACTATCCTTCTGCTTTATTCCATTTGATAAATGTTCCATTCCAGGGATGGAATTTTATAAAGAAAATGAAAATTCATACAATCTAGACAACTGAAAGGGATTATACAAAAGAAAGAGCTGTGATATGAGATATCAAAATCAGATCAGGATAATACAGGATCTGATTGCATTTACATTGAAGGACAGGAAGGCATGGAATACAATATTCCAGAAAGCAAGAGAGCTAGGTCTACAACCAAGAATTAACTATCCAGCAAAATTGACTATATTCTTGCAGGGTTAAAAGAGATAGGGAAGGTAATTACATCCTAATAAAGGCAGCATAAACAATGAAGAAATATCAGTACTCAACATGTATGCACCAAACGGTATAGCATCCAAATTTCTAAAGGAGAAGCTAGTGGAACTCAAGGATGAAATAAATAGCAAAACTATACTAGTGGGTGACCTCGACCTTCCCCTATCAGACCTAGATAAATCAAATGAAAAAATAAATAAGAAAGAGATAAGAGGGGTGAATGAAATCCTAGAAAAATTACAGTTAATAGATATATGGAGAAAAAATAAATAGGGACAAAAAGGAATATACCTTCTTTTCAGCAGCACAGGGAACATTCACAAAGATAGACCATGCACTAGGGCATAGAAACATGGCAAACAAATGCATAAAAGCAGAAATAATAAATGCAACCTTGTCAGATCATAATGCAATAAAAATAGTTATTAGTAAGAATCCATGGAGAGGCAAACCAAAAACTAATTGGAAATTAAATAATATGATTCTCCAAAACAAGTTAGTGAAAGAAGAAATCATAGAAACAATCAATAATTTTATTGAATAGAATGACAATGATAAGACATCTTACCAAACTCTGTGGGATGCATCCAAGGCAGTACTCAGGGGGAAATTTATATCCTTCAGAGCATATATTAACAAATTAGGGAGGACAAAGATTAATGAATTGGGCATGCAACTTAAAAAAATTGAAAGCGAGCAAATTAAAAATCCCCAGATGAAAACTAAATTAGAAATACTAAAAAGCAAGGGATAAATTAATAAAATTGAAAGGAAAAGAACTATTGAATTAATAAATAAGATTAGAAGCTGGTATTTTGAAAAAAACAGATAAAATAGACAAAGTACTGGTAAATCTAATAAAAAAAAGGAAAGAAGAAAACCAAATTAACAGTATCAAAGATGAAAAGGGAGACCTCACCTCTAATGAAGGGGAAATTAAGGCAATCATTAAAAACTATTTTGCCCAATTATATGGTAATAAATATAGCAATCTAGGTGAAATGGATGAATATTTACAAAAATATAAATTGCCTAGATTAACAGCAGAAGAAATAGAGTACTTAAATAATTCAATATCAGAAAAAGAAATTGAACAAGCCATAAAAGAACTCCCTAAGAAAAAATTGCCAGGGCCTGATGGATTCACAAATGAATTCTATCAAACATTCAAAGAACAACTAATCCCAATGCTAAACAAATTATTTGATATAATAAGCAAAGAAGGAGTCCTACCAAATTCCTTTTATGACACAAATATGGTATTGATTCCAAAGCCAGGTAGATCAAAAACAGAGAAAGAAAACTACAGACCCATCTCCCTAATAAACATAGATGCAAAAATCTTAAATAGAATACTAGCAAAAAGACTCCAGCAAGTGATCAAGAGGATTATCTACCATGACCAGGTGGAATTTATACCAGGAATGCAAAGATGGTTCAACATTAGGAAAACCATCCACATAATTGACTGTATCAACAAGCTAACAAACTAAAATCATATGATTGTCTCAATAGATGCTGAAAAAGCCTTTGACAAAATACACGACCCATTCCTATTGAAAACACTGAAAAGTATAGAAATAGAAGGACCTTTCCTAAAAATAATAAATAGTATATATCTAAAACCATCAACAAGCATCATATGCAATGGGGATAAATTAGAAGCCTTCCCAATAAGATCAGGCGTGAAACAAGGATGCCCACTATCACCTCTATTATTTAACATTGTACTAGAAACACTAGCAGTAGCAATTAGAGAAGAAAAAGAAATTGAAGGTATTAAAATAGGCAATGAGTAGACAAAACTATCACTCTTTGCAGATGATATGATGGTCTACTTAAAAAATCCTAGAGAATCAACTAAGAAGCTGGTAGAAATAATCAACAACTTTAGCAAAGTTGCAGCATACAAAATAAATGCACATAAATCATCAGCATTTCTATATATTTCTAACACATCACAACAGCAAGAGGTAGAAAGAGAAACACCATTTAAAATCATCCCCTAGACAATATAAAATACTTAGGAATCTATCTACCAAAACTAATACAGGAATTATACAAATACAAATACAACACTTTCCAGACAATTAAAACTAGATCTAAACAATTGGAAAAACATTGATTGCTCATGGGTAGGACAAGCTAACATAATAAAAATGACCATTCTACCCAAATTAATTTACTAATTAGTGCCATATCTATCAAACTACCAAAAAACTTTTTTACTGAAAAAAACTATAACAAAGTTCATTTGGAAGAACAAAAGATCAAGAATATCAAGGGAAATAATTTTTAAAAATGTGAAGGAAGGTGGCCTAGCAGTACCAAATATTAAACTGTACTATGAAGCAGTGGTCATCAAAACAATATGGTACTGGCTAAGAGACAGAAGGGTGGATCAGTGGAATAAACTTGGGATAAGTGGTGTCAGCAAGACAGTCTATGATAAGCCCAAAGAGCCCAACTTTGGGGACAAAAATCCACTATTTACAAAAACTGCTGGGGAAATTGGAAAACAATGTGGGAAAGATTAGGTTTAGATCAACATCTCACACCCTACACCAAGATAAATTCAGAATGGGTGAATGACTTGAATATAAAGAAGGAAACTATAAGTAAATTATATATATATATATATATAAACACAGAATAGTATACTTGACAGATCTCTGGGAAAGGAAAGATTTTAAAATGAAGCAAGAGTCAAAAAAAATTACAAAATGTAAAATAAATAATTTTGATTAAATTAAATTAAAAAGGTTTTATACAAACAAAAACAATGCAACCAAAATCAGAAGGGAAACAACAAACTGGGGGGGGGGGAAATCTTGTAACAAAAAACTCTGACAGAGGTCTAATTACTCAAATATACAAGGAACTAAATCAATTGTATAAAAAAAATCAAGTCATTCCCCAATTAATAAATGGACAAGGGACATGAATAGGCAATTTTGAGATAAAGAAATCAAAACTATCAATAAGCACATGAGAAAGTGTTCTAAATCTCTAATATTTAGAGACATGCAAATCAAAACAACTCTGAGGTACCATCTTACACCTAGCAGATTAGCTAAAATGATAGCAGGAGAGAGTAATAAATGTTGGAGGAGATCTGGCAAAATTGGGACATTAATGCATTGCTGGTGGAGTTGTGAACTGATCCAACCAATCTGGATGGCAATTCAGAACTATGTCCAAAGAGCACTAAAAGACTGCCTGCCCTTTGATCCAGCCACACCATTGCTGGGTTTATACCCCAAAGAGATCATAAGGGAAAAGACTTGTACAAAAATATTTATAGCCACACTCTTTGTGGTGGCAAAAAACTGAAAAACAAGGGTATGCCCTTCAATTGGGGAATGATTGAACAAATTGTGGTATCTGTTGGTGATGAAATACTATTGTACTCAAAGGAATAATAAACTGGAGGAATTCCATGTGAACTGGAATGACCTTCAGGAATTGATGCAGAGTGTAAGGAGAAGAGCCAGAAGAACATTTTACACAGAGACTGATATGCTGTAGTAAAATCGAAAGTAATGGACTTCTATACTAGCAGCAATGCAATGATCCAGGAAAATTCTGAGGATCTTATGGAAAAGGACACTACGCACATTCAGAGGAAGAACTACAGGAGTGGAAACACAGAAGAAAAACTGCTTGAACACATGGGTTGATGCAGACATGATTTGGGATGTAGACTCTAAACAATCACCCCAGTGCAACTATCAATAATATGTAAATAGGTCTTGATCAATGGCACATGTTAAAACCAGTGGAAATATGGATCTGCCCCAGGAGGGTGGGGAGGCACGGGTGGGAGAGTTAGAGAATGAATCATGTAACCATGGAAAATTTTTCTAAAAAATAAAAATCCAGTCATAGAGAAAAAAAAAAAGAATGTAATTCTAATGCAATTTGTTCACTCAAGAAATATTTAATTCCTAATATATTTTAAAACTATTCTGGGTGCTGATGGGAGGTCAAAAGAATGATATGGGGGAGGGGAGAGAGCCAGGCCTGGAAATGGGAGGTCCTGGGTTCACATCTGACCTCAGACACTTCCTAGCTGTGTCTCTGGGCAAGTCATTGCCTAGCCCTTACCACCTCTTTTGCCTTGGAACCAGTATATAGTATTGATTCTAAAACAGAAGGTAAGGATTTTTTTTTAAAGAATAATATGGTGATTCTTATATTTTAGTTTGTTAGATAGGCAAGACATATGTGCATGAAACAGTTAAGTAACAAAGTAAGACAACTTAATTACAAGGGAAAATAAGTGGCAGAAATAGTAAATGCTACAGGAGTTTGGATGAGGAGGCAAACTTCAAAGCAGTCCAAGAAAGTCTCATGGAGAAGATGGGACATTACTTAAGTCCTGAAAGATACTATAAATTCCTGCTTTGATCTTTGTGCATCTTGGCAGGAGACTTGCTAACCCAACCAAAATCAAATTCTAATGTGAGAAAAAAATAAAAATAAAAAAATAAGCCTATAGAAAGATATCATCAGACATGATATAAAAATGAAAATATTATTGTAGTAGGTTCACACGAATTTAAAAGAGAAAGCAATCAGACAGGATTGCAAACAAAATCTAAACCTCAGGGATAGCTAGATATCAGTACCCAGAGAATGAGCAATGATGATAATGAACCAAAAACTTCAACATTAGAAGATAAATATGATTTTATAGAAAATACTGAGACTTATTGGGTTGGGACTCATTGAGAGATAGTAATGAAAGAGTATATACCTTGTTCAAAATAGAAACAGTAGCTGACAGTTATAGAAAACTTCTCAAACAAGTTATTTGATCTTCACAGCAATCTCAACAATCAAAGAATGCAAATATTATTCTTTCTTTTTTACAAATCAAGAAACTGAGGTTAAACTGCCTTGGCTTTTTCTAGGTCACACAACCATTTAATAGCAGATTTCCTGACTAAAAATATCCATTGGTCTTTCATTTCCCCATAACTTTCAACCAGAGATAGTTTCTTATCAGAAGATCTACAACTGAATGGAAATCTACAAGCCTGAGAGGGGACATAAGTTGAGAGTATTTGAGTGAGAAGGGGGAAAGAGAAAAAGGGGGAAAAGGTGTGAAAACATATTGCAAACTTCCAAGTCAACCACAACACATCGATGCTGTTTTTAAAATACAGATTACAAATACAAAGGTTAAAAATTTGCATAGGATCAAGCAATATTGTTTGGGAACTTCAGCTATCTAGACATCTGCTAGATATCTAGCTCTGCAAAAATAGAACAGTTCTTTATGGACCTCACTTACAATTTTTTTCCCTGAGAAGGTAGATAAAGCCATTAAGGGAATTAACCTTGGACAAAAGTGACCGTGTTAAAGTATAAAAACCTTGCCCAAGCTAAGGGTTGTTAGATGCAATCCTTAGAACTCTTTTTAATCTGATTTCAAATGTTCAAGGGAAAAGAATATCCTGGCAAAGTCCAAATAGAGTTTTGAGAAGAATAGGAGATTATAAAAAATTTAAATGGCATCTAAGGGAACCAGTTTGACTATTTACAGTGCTGCCAAATAAACTCAGATTTTTAAAAAGATATATTCTAGAGGGACCCATTAGGAAAATTATTCATTTATCTAGCAGTATAAAGGATAGGTTAGAGAAGAGATACATTAGAAACAGAAAGATCAATTAAGAGGCCATTATGATAGTGTAGGAAAACATAGGTGAGGGCCTAAAACTAAGGAGGTTGCAGCTGGAGTAGAACAGAGAGGCTAAAGATCTGGCAGTTGGAGGCAGCTTGGTGGCACAATGGATAGAACACTAGGCCTGATGGAGGATAGCAGGAAGATCTGAGCTCAAATTCAGCCTCAGACAATAGCTGTGTGGCCCCTACGCAGTGACTTAGCCTCTGTGTACCTCACTTTCCTCAATTATAAAATGAGAAAAACAAATTCTATTTCATAGGGTTGTTGTTGTTATGAAGATTAAATGAGATATTTATAAAGTTTTGAGCATATAGTAAGGTCTATTGACTTGGAAGAGAATGGGATCAATAGAAATAAAGAATTTCAGAGAAAAGCAAATATGAAAGTAAACATAACAAATTCAAAATTGGACATACTGAGTTTGAAGTCCTGATTAAACATCCATGTGGAGATGTATACCAGAACATAAGGAAAAAAACACAGAAATCAAGGAAGAAGTTTCAACTTAGCTTTCAAAAAATACTAAAGCCAGTAAAAAGATCTTCAGTTATATTCAAAACATAAAGAACAGGAAAGACTCACTTTTGGGAAAGTGTTGTCAAGTTAACAGAGACAGATACCAAAACAAAACTACTAAACTATTTTTCTTTCTAAACTCATCCATCAATGAAAACAATCAAATTAGAAGGAGTTGAACAATAATGATAAAAATAAAATTAAAACAACATAGATAGGTGAATAGTAAGAGAACATTTAGTAATTTTAAATAGGTTTAAAATTCTAGGCCCACATAAATTATTTTCCAGGATACTGAAAAAATTTATAGATATAACCTCAGAGACATTTGGTTATCTTAGAGAAATCATGGATAATGGTGGGGAGGGAAAATCTAGATTAAAAACAAAGATGCCAATTTTTTAAAAGGAGAAAAAGGTAGATTTTTAAGTCTACAAATTTATATGTCAATCTCTGGAAAAAATTATAGGAAAGGTTATTAAACCTTTGGTAATCATTAGGTTATATGTGTTTACTAAAAAAAATTTTTTTTGTCACACTTACTTCTTTTTTCCTTTTAAAAGAATTTGTATCTAATTGTGTGACCCTGGACAAGTCACCTAACTCCCATTACCTAGCCCCTACTGTTCTTATGCTATAGACTTGATACACAGTATTAATTCTAAGATGGAAGGTAAGGGTATTTTAAAAAATAGAGTTTATAGATTGGTAATATATTCAGAGTGCATTTCCAGCAAAGAATTTAAGAGTCTATTAAGATATCCTTATAGATAAGAAAGGCAAATGCAAGTTGAATTATACAACACAGGCAGATTTTTAGGTGGCTAAATAATGGTACATAAAAGAGAATTGAATAATGGATCAGTTGTGTCTTTCAAGCTAAACTACTGGACCTTGTCTTGACTCTCTGTCCTATTCAAATTTCTTGTTAGTGAATTCATTGAAGACATGAAAGGCATGCTTTGGATGATTGTAAGCTGGGATGGGTAATGAATACATTAGATATTAGAATCAAACATCAGTGTAAACTTATAAGGTTGGAATGTAGGCTAAAACAAACAAACAAAGAAAGAAAAAGATGAAACTTGATACTTTGCTGGAGATAAATGCAGTTCTTCAATTAGGTTAGAAAAAAAAAACTACCACCATCAACAAGAAAAGACAAATGCACAATTACAAACCAAGGGAGACCTGACTCACCAATAGCTCCTATGAATCAAACCCTAGATTTTTAGTTGACCACAAATTCAATGTGAACTGACAATATGTATGACTACTAAAATTAGGCTGCTTTAGAAAAGGTCCAAATTATGGATAATAATTCCCATTATTCCCAGTCTAGCCAGATTATATCTAGAATACTGTGTATCCTTCTGGACAATTTGAGAAGAATGTTGATAAATTTAAGAGTGCACAAATTGGAGTCACAAGAATGGAGATGGGTGTGTATATTATATGCAGAATTATTGAAGAAACTACATATATTCATCTTTAAAAAGACAAAACAAAGTGAAAAGATAATGGCTTGCCAGATCTTGAAGGTCTAATGCAGTGGTTCCCAAACTTTTTTGGCCTACCGCCCCCTTTCCAGAAAAAATATTACTTAGCACCCTGGAAATTAATTTTTTTTAATTGTAATAGCAATTAATAGGAAAGATAAATGCACCTGTGACCATCACCACCTCTCTGGATCACTGCAGCACCCACCAGGGGGCGGTGGCACCCACTTTGGGAATCACTGGCCTAATGTTATGTGGAATAGTAAGTTGACTTATTTTGCATTATTTTAGAACACGGAACTAATACTAGTAAGTTACAGAAGAGCAGATTTCAGTTAAATATAAATAAGAACTTTCCAGCTGTTTGTCAATGGAATAAACTGGCTCATAAAGCAATAAGCTCCCATCACTAGATGTATTCAGTCAGAGCTGGCTGACCATCTTTCAATGATTTACAAGTAATGCTTTTTAAAGGGGAGACTGGAAGAGATGACTTCTACCTTTCCAATCTAAAGCCCTGTTTCTACTTCGGGGATTTTCTTTTGATTAAGTTCTTAACTTTGGAAATCACTCCACCTACTGGTTTCCCAAAGACCTATCCAGTGTGTCCTACAAAATGTGATAAGGCTTTGAGTGGTTCTTGCTATGCTCTTTGGGCCTCGTTTATTAGAACAGTATTTGTAATTTGTGACTAATTGAGTGTTTATTAAGTATTCTGAATTCCTCAAACATTTCTGTTCTCAATACTGTGTCATTGCTGTGATATGAAAATACAAAAATAAATAAATATTGTTCCATGGATTAAATATTGGCATAGGTTTGCCTAATTTTAAATAACCACTGGAGGGCAGAAAAGCACTATGAAATAAGTAACACACAGCTTTTGGATTAAAGTGCAAGTGACAACTTCTTAATTTATGCAATGTGTTATATGAAGTATGGTGTTTAAATCAAATTCTATTTTAAATGCATTAAGGGATCTGACTATTTAAAGAAGCATTCCTTTATAAAAAGAAGCAAATAATCACAGCCAATCTCCAATTTATTTGTTTTATAAATTTCATTTTTTGTATGCTGGATTTTAAAATGTTAATTTTTATTCTGAAATAGATATTTTAGTGTTATTTTGGATTCAGGGAAACTATTTCTATACACTTAAAGGAAGAATTGAATTCAAAACATGTTATTAAGGTTTCTCAATAAACTGAACTTCATCCCCCAAAACAGAAAAATCATTGATCAAATATTTGTCACCATCAATCAAACAATAAATATTTATTAAGCATTATGTCAGAAATTGTTCTAGGAACTGAGTGAAAAAACAAAGTGTTACAACCTCATAGAGTTTGCTGGGAGGGAATAGAAATAACAAAGTATATATAAATAAGGTATACACAAAATAGTTACAAAATAATTTTTTTTTCCTGGGGAAGGTACCAGAGGTTGGGAAGTTCAGGAAAGGCTTTATGTAGAAAATTGTCCTTGAACTGAGTTTTGAAAGAAACTTGAATCTCTAAAAGGCAGAGAGAAGAAGAGAATGCATTCCAGGAACAACATATAACCAGTGGAAAAGTACAGAAATTGGGAAGAATGTGCTGTATATGAGGAATAGTAAGGACAGATTAATTATACTGTAGAATGAAGTGGGTTTAGGGAAAAAGAAGATGGCTTGTAACAAGCCTAGGCTCAAGTTATGAAGGGTTTTAAATGCCAAGTAGAGTTTGTATTTGTTCCTGAAGGAAATAAGGAGCTATCAGAGTTTATTGAGGAGTGGGAGAATAATACTGTCAGAATCACATATTAGAAAAATCATTTTGACAACTGTGTGGGGAATGTATTAGAATGGGGGAACAGAAAGCTATCATCATCAATCCAATTGAGAAATGATGAGTGACTGAATTAGGGTAGTGTCTGTTTGGGTAGAAAGAAGGTGACAGGAGAAATGTTGTAGAGGTAGAAATAAAAAGATATGGCAACTGCTTGAATATATAGACTAAGGATGAGTGAAGTTTTGAGGATGAAACTGAGGTGGTCATCTTGGATGCCTGGAAAGTAATACCTTCAAGGGTAATCAAGTTTAGAAGAAAGGAGGGTTTTAATGAAACAATAAGTTCTGTTAATGCAATATCTATGAGACATCCAGTTCAAAGTTTCTAAAAAGCATTTGGTGATGCAGGACTAAAGTTTGAGAGAGACTAGTGTTGAATATTGTGAAAGAGAATTCTTTATTCTCTTTGTCTATTTTGAGTTAACACTTTGTTAGCCATCAAGTAAGAGAATTCACAAGTCACTTACTTGAAGAAGAGAATTTGCAAGTCACTTGCTAAAATAAGTGATAACTCCAGAATTAAGAGTGTTACCAAGTCATCTGCTAAAGTGGGTGATAACTCAATCAGTCAGAAACTTGTGAATCCTATAATAAAAGTTGATATCTTCAGAAGTCAAAGATAAAAAGTTGACACCTTCAGAGGCCTATGATAAGAGTTAACACCTTCAGAGGTGAGAAGTGAATCCCACAGACACTGCCCTCCTGGGCAGTGCTAGGCAATTGGAAACTGTGATTGGCCCCTGTGAAGAGGAAAAGGGACAAGAAGTCACTATAAAAGCACTGAACTTCTTCTAGCTGAAGGGAGTCTTCTGCAAGCAGTCTTCTAGAGATAAGCCTTTGGGAGGTTGTCTTCAGAAGTAGTCTTCAGGGAGTAGTCTTCAAGGGAGCTTCGATGGACACTTGGGCTTGGATCTTGGGCTTGGAGCTTCGACTGCTGACCTACCTCTAGAAGGTGACTTTGGACTTGGACCTTGGCTTCAACTTGGGAACTTGGCTCTTGGACTGTCTCTTGGGTGAGTGAGTAGCTGGCTTTCTTTTCCTGGTGTCTGGAGTGAGATTAGTTTCGGAGAGGCCTTCCCTTCTTGGAGGAGGCAGTGTAGGTGGAACTCCGGTACTCTAGTTGAGGGTTAACAAGCCCTGCCTGGCTGAGTGCCAGAGCAATATTTAGCATGATAAGGTAGACATCTTCTCTATCCTCTTTTTGTATTTCTCTACTTTCACTCTTTCCACCCTTTTTGTAAATAAAAGCTACTGAAAATCATTTTGACTTGGGCTTTATTAATTTTAAAATTGGTAACAATAATATTATCTTAAAATTCTCATCTATTTAGTCCAACCCTTAATTTTAATTCCTTACAATATGTAAATCTAGGAGTCATTTACATAGACTTAAATCCATGGAATAATAATAGTTTGATAATTTAAATATATATGGATGCTAAAAAAAGTTTTCAATCAATCAACAATCTATGTGCTAAGCATGGGGTAAACAAAATATGAAACAATCCCCATTCTCAAGGAAAGTCTTCAAATATTTAAGCTATTACATGGAAGAGTCATGATATTCTTTCCATTTAACCCTAGAGTGTAGGACTAGGAATAGTAAGTAAAAGGTACAAAAAAAAAAGCTAATTTAGGTTTCATGTAAAAATAAAATAAAATAACTTCCTAACAATTAGAGAATCAAAAGTACAATATGTTGTGTTAGGCAATTGTGAATTACACTGGAGGTCTTCAAGCAGAGAATAGATGACTATTTGGGCTAGGCAGATGAGCATTGAAGTCCTAATCTCACTTTGAAATATCATGATTTTGTGACTCATAGAACACATAAATTCATTAAAGTTTAACGTGCATCTGGCATATGCTCAGAGATACCTGGGATGTTATCTTTCCATATGGAGAACCTGAGAAACCTGCTTCTGGGATAATTATGATGCTATGTAAGAGAAGTGTCTTAGAGCAATTGTGGAGCATTCATTGACATTCTATAATTTGTTCTGGGTAACTAACCAGTGTAATGACATTTTACAATGCAATATGAAAAGCAAAATGATTGACAGTGGTTTAGAACTTGGAATGAGGCTTGGCAAAGCCTGGCAGATGCAAATTCAGTTGATGGGAAAGGCATAAAAGCAGGATTTGAAGGAAGGAAAGTATCTCAATTTTGAGAGAGTGCTTGGAGGGTTGTTTGGTTTGGGCTTGTGTAGGCTGAGAAGTCAACTTAAGATACCAGTAACCAACACTGAACATTTCCATAGTCTCAGATCCTGTCATATCCTATACTAAACATTCTGATTCAATTCACTCATCAAGAAGAAGTAACATCATTCACCATCAAATAACCTGGTTCAGGTTGAAGCCAGCTGGCTCTGCCAGGTTGGAACTGGCAGACTAACCATTAACAACCAACAAGTTTGAATATCCTGAATACATTCAAATCATATACCATCTGGTCATCAGTAGCTTAGGCCAAGGATCTCCTTTACCCCTCTTCCCATCATTTCCCTGCTTCCCTCCTTAAACCCTGTTATTAAATCTTCAAAATCACCTAAAGTAAAAGTTATCATTACTTCAGGGATTAATAAACATACCCTTGGATATTTGAGGGAAGAAGGAGATTTCTTTCAACTGTAAAGGCTCAAATCTTAGTCAGGCAGTTTTATCCATTTAAAGCCAGGACAGTCAGTTAAAAAGAGCTGTGTGTTCTTAACCACAGATTCTTCACTCGATTTCCTGTCTTGGGACACTGTTATACTGAAGTTGGGTGGGGCAGATTCATCACAAATATAGTCCAGTGGAGTCCTTTGTGTTTCACCACCACAACTTGTGTGTTACACTTGGGGATCTTCCACACCCATTCAGCTTCACCTCTCACAACACCAGACTTACTTATATATAACACCAGGTATTAAGGATACGCCTCTTTGGATTGTTAATAGAGACTTTTTTTAACTTCATTTGGTGATTTGCAACCTTGGAAATTTCAAAAGCTTAAGTCACAAGAATCTGGGAGTCAACATCCCAGATGGTTTTATAGCCAATGTCATACCAATGCCACAAGGAACAAGGATTGACCTTTGAAAGTAGAAACAAGGCTAAATTTTAAATCTATACACCTAGACTAAAGTGGAATAGGGAAGAGGTGTTAGGGAAAATGCATATTTGTTATTGCTGTATCTGTGAAGTAAATATTTCTTTGTAACAGCTACCCAGTGTTAAATGGTTAGATGGGACTAGGATGCTAGTTATGAGACTCCTAAAAATGATGGCAGCACAATGGTTTGGGGGGTTAGGATCAGGCTAATAACAAAGAAAAGAGACAACCCCTAACCCTTCAGTGTACTTGAGAGCACTAAGCAAAATATAGCAGGCCTGACCCTAAGAGAGAAGAGCCAGAGTATACATGGTACAGGGGTAAATAATTGGGGCAGCTGGGTGGCTCAGTGGATTGAGAGCCAGGCCTAGAGACTGGAGGTCCTAGGTTCAAGTCTGGCCTCGGACACTTCCAGCTGTGTGACCTTGGGCAAGTCACTTGACCCCTATTGCCCACCCTTACCACTCCTGGGCTAAGGACGGTCCCTAGCCTGGATGAAAAAGGAGGAGGGTTGGGCGTGGGGCTAGCAACCCCACCCTGTAAAAACTACATCTGCTAAAGAAACTGTAACCTAAAGTAGGGGCAGCTGGGCTAGCTCAGTGGATTGAGAGCCAGGCCTAAGGTCTTAGGTTCAAATCTGGGCTCAGACACTCCCCAGCTGGGTGACCCTGAGCGACTCATTGCCTACTGGTTGTGGCCCTATGCTCCTAGAATGGAGTCCCAGGATAAAATAATAATAAATAATAATAAAATGGATAATTGCATCTCAAATTATTGTGTACTACTATTTACTATACTCAATCTAACAAAATAAACTCCATACCACATTTATATTATTATGTCATGAAAATCCTGGTTTGCAGGACCAGTTATGGAAATAATCTTAACCAGTCTGAGGTTGTAATGTTTTATAATTACCCAAAACCCCTTCCCAAGTTTCATAAATTATTCAGCAGAATCAATATTTGAAGTTTTTCTGGAAGGCCCACAAAATTGTTATTCAATTGTAACTAAGAATATAAAGATGTTCCTTGAAACAGTAACTAGTTTTCTAAACAAAAATATAAACTAAATCAGAAATTCTTTACCCTGACACAGTACTCCATATATTACTGATTCTGCATATCTCTGTTTCCCAAGATAATTATTCTCTACCTAAGTCCTTTTATTTTTCCTCTTCCAGGACCTTGTTTCCTCAACTAAAATATATGGCAGAATACATACCAAGATTCACCCAGGGACTGTTTTAATCTAACAATAAAACTCTTTGCAGAAATAAACAAATCTAAATCATTAGAAAAACATTACCTGCTTGTGGGTAGGGTAAGCCAATATAATGAAAATGACTATATCACCTAAATTAATTTCAGTGCTGACGCAAACTATCAAAAGAGTATAGTGCTAGAAAAAATAATACAGTTCATCATAAAAGGAAACAAAAAGCTAAGAATTTCAAGAATATATGCTTTTAATGGAATAATATTGTGCCATAAGAAAATGGCAAAATGATCACAAAAAACCTGGAAAGACTTATGAAGCAATACAAAGTGAAGTATGTAGAACCAGAACATTATATGAAGCAACAATAATAATTAATAATCATTAATTGGCATGACTAAACTATTATTGGCAAGGCAATAATCAAGGATAATTCCAAAGGATTCATGATGAAAGATATCCACTGCCACCAAAGGAACAGATGGAGTTGAAATGCAGATTGAAGCATATCATTCTTCACTGTATTTCCTCTATGAATTTTTCTCTAGGGTAAGCAATGTGTGTCCTGTCACAATATGACAAACATGGAAACATGTACTATAATGATAATATATGTACAACCCACCCCATTACCTGCCTTCTTGTGGGGAGAGGGTGTGAGGGAGAGAAAAAGAAAAAAATTTTAAATCTACACATACAAATTTTCAGTGTCAAGGACTATATTTAGGAAATATAATTTATATACATATATAAAAAATAATTGTGTATACATATATATATATATGAATAGCTGTAAATCAAACATTACAGTATCTAAAGAATTATAAGGAGCAACTAGGTGGCTCAGTGAATAGAGCAGTGGGTGCTACAGCGATCCAGGAAGGCAGTGATGGCCACAGGTGCATTTATCTTTCCTATTAATTGCTATTAAAATTAAAAAAAAATAATTTCCAGGGGGCTAAGTAATATTTTTTTTCTGGAAAGGGGGCAATAGGCCAAAAAAGTTTGGGAACCACTGAAATAGAGCAACAAGCCTGGAGACAGGAAATCCTGGATTTCAAATCTGGTCTCAGATATTTCTTAGCTGTGTGACCCACAGCAAGTAACTTAACCTCAATTTCCTACTTCTTACTGTTCTTTTGCCTTGGAATTAGTACTTAGTATTGATTCCAAGATAAAAGGTAAGGGTTTTTTAAAATAATTTTTTATTTTAAAAATATTTTTCCATGTTTACATATTTCATTTTCTTTCCCTGCCCTCCCACTCCTGTATCCAATCAGCATTTCCACTGGGTTATACAAATGTTATCTCTTATACCTATTTCCATATTATTCATTTTTGCAATAGAGCAATGTTTTAAAACCAAAACCCCAAATCATACATCCATTTAAGCAATTGATAAGTCATTTGTTTTTCTTTTGTGTTTTTATTCCCACAGTCTTTTTTCTCTCTATGCAGATAGCATTCTTTCTCATAAGTCACTTGGAAATGTTTTGTATCAGCAAAGTCCATTACATTGTATTGTTCCATAGTGTTTCACTTTCTGTATATGATGTTCTCTTGGTTCTGTTTATTTCACTCTGCATCAGTGCCTGGGGGTTCTTCCAATTCATATAGAAATCCTCCAGTTAATCATTCCTTACAGCAAAATAGTATTCCATCACCATCATATACCACAATTTGTTCAGACATTCCCCAATCAAGGGATACCCCCTTATTTTCCAATTTTTTGCCACCACAAAGAGTGCAGCTATGAATATTTTTGAACAAAAATTTTTCTTTATTATCTCTTTAGGGTACAAACCTAGTAGTGGTGTTGTAGAATCAAAAGATACACATTCTTTCAAAGTCCTTTGGGCAGAGTTCCAAATTGCCTTCCAGAATGGTTGGATCAATTCACAACTTTACCAGCAATGCATTAGTGTACCAATTTTGCTAAACCCCTCCAGCATTTATTATTTTCCTTTGTTGTCATATGGACCAATCTGCTAAATGTGACGTGGTGCTTCAGCATTGTTTTGATTTGCATTTCTCTAATTATGAGAGATTTAGAAAACTTTTTCATGTGCTTTTTGATTGTTTTGATTTCTTTATCTGAAAACTGCCTATTCATGTCCCTTGACCATTTATCAACTGGGGAATGGCTTGATTTTTTTTTTTTGTGCAACTGACTTAGCTTCTTATAAATTTAAGAAATTAAACCTTTTTCAGAGGTTTTTGTTATAAATTCTTTTCCTCGATTTGTTGCTTCCCTTCTAATTTTGGTTCCATTGGTTTTGTTTGTACAAAAGCTTTCAAATTTAATGTAATCAAAATTATTCATTTTATATTTTGTAATATTCTCTATCTCTTGCTTGGCTCTAAATTCTTTACTTTCCCATAGATCTGACAAGTATAATATTCTATGTTCACCTAATTTACTTATAATTTCCCTCTTTATATTTAAGTCATTCACCCATTCTGAATTTATCTTGGTATAGGGTGTGAGATACTGATCTAAACCTAATATCTCCCATACTATTTTCCAATTTTCCCAGCAGTTTTTGTCAAATAGTGGGTTCTTGCCCCCAAAGCTTGGATCTTTGAGTTTATCAAACACTAGCTTGCTGAAGTCATTTACCCCTAGTCTATTCCATTGATCCACCATTCCGTCTCTTAGCCAGTACCATATTGTTTTCATGATCACTGCTTTATAGTACAGTTTAAGATCTGGTATTTGTAGGCCTCCATCCTTCACATTTTTTATTAGTTCTCTTGATATTCTTGATCTTTTGTTCTTCCATATGAACTTTGTTATGATTTTTTTCTCATTCTATAAAAAAGTCTTTTGGTAGTTTGATGGGTATGGCACTGAATAAGTAAGTTACTTTAGGTAGGATTATCATTTTTATTATATTAGTTCATTCTACCTATGAACAATTAATGTTTTTCCAATTGTTTAGATTGTTTTGTGTGAAAAGTGTTTTGAAGTTGTATTCATATAATTCCTGAGTTTGTCTTGGCAGATAGATTCCCAAATATTTTATATTACCTAGAGTGATTTTAAATGGAGTTTCTCTAATTCTTGCTGATTTTTATTGGGTATAAATAGAAATGATGATGATTTATGTGTATTTATTTTGTATCTTGCAACTTTGCTAAAGATGTTGATTATTTCCACTAGCTTTTTAGTTGATTTTCTCAGGTTCTCTTAGTATACCATCCTGTCATCTGCAGAGAGTAATAGTTTAATTTCCTCAGTGACTACTTTAATCCCTTCAATGTATTTTATCTTCTCTAATTGCTACAGCTAACATTTCTAGTATGATATTAAATAATAGTGGTGATCATGGGCATCCTTACTTCACTCCTGATTCACTCCTGATGGGAAGGCTCCTAATTTATCCCCATTGTAGATACTTGCTGATGGTTTTAAATAAATACTGTTTATTATTTTGAGGAAAGGCCCTTCTATTCCTATATTTTCCAGGGTTTTCAATGGAATGAGTGTTGTATTTTGTCAAAGGTTTTTTTTCTGTATCTATTGAGATAATCATGTGATTTCTGTTGGTTTGGTTGTTGATGTGGTCGATTATGTAGATGGTAAAGGTAAGGATTTTTTTAAATCATAGAGTATATAAAGTGAGAAGGGACCTTCAAGATTATCTAATTGATTGAACACTCTCATTCTACTAATATCAAAGTTATTATATAGGATATTTAAGTGATTTGCAGAAGTACATATAGGGAGTATGCTGAAGTGTAAGGATTAAAATGCCAGTATTCTCGCTGTAAAACCACTAAATTTTCATCTTCCTTACCTCCTCCTTGTATGTGCTCTTTTTCTTCTTGACTAAAATGGAAATTACACCTTCTGCAGGCCTTTCCCAGTCTGCTAGGAGCCATCAAATCCACCTTATCTGACATGGTCATAGGTGGAACCCAGGTACTTCAAAGCAGCCCACAGGAAGGATGGAAAATACACAAACTCCCCTATGTGACTCTTCTCTCACTAATACTCCTTATTACTAGAATTGGTATGATCAATATCCTTATTCAGGCCCAGAGAAAGATAGAAGAACAGCTTGAGGCTGCCTAGGGCCTCTATAGATTCCTAAGAAAATACCACTCTTACATGTAATGATACAAAAATTCCCCTAAAAGTCACTTCATAACAACCCAGCAGAGAGTGAATTAATGCTAAAGATTTTAAACTCCAACAAAACTGTACTTTGATTTTTCACTCCCATGTACAGGACCTTGCATAATAGCAGGCCAGGACTGTTTTCAAGCCTCCCCTGATCCATGGTCCAGAATGTTAACATAGGAAGGACAATGGATGAAAAATAGAGAAGTTGTTCCATGAGAAGGCTGGTACTTCCCACTCCACTGGACTGTTTTGTTAACCTCACGGCCTAGGAAACATGTATCAAACATACCTTTGAAAAATACTGAAAGTTACTGGAGAATGAAAAGTTGTTAGTAACAAAGTTAATG
This sequence comes from Gracilinanus agilis, assembly GCF_016433145.1. Lineage (NCBI taxonomy): Eukaryota > Metazoa > Chordata > Mammalia > Didelphimorphia > Didelphidae > Gracilinanus > Gracilinanus agilis. Next base: position 598,731,290 of record NC_058130.1, on the reverse strand, counting down.
TATGACTTATTCATTATCTCCAAGAAAAGACGTATGTTGAAAATGAAATTCCATGCCAACCATATGTGTAATCTTTAAAGTGTAAAAAAATAAAGTCATCCCAAGCCTGATCAGAGAAGTCTCTGTGATGCCTGGTTGAAACTCTGACTGTCTCTAATTTTCCTTTCTTCTTTTGCCAATGCTGTCTTCCTCCAAAGGACACCTAATCCTGAGGGAACTGGTCTCCTGAACCAGTCTCTACTAGCTGCTACTTTTTTCACATTGATTACATTCCATCTAGTCTGTAAATCTCTTGTATGTACATAGTTTTCTACCAAATTAGTGTGTTATCTCCCAGATTAATATATATGAACTCCTTGTAGGTATGAACTATATTTGTTTTTTCTCTGTATCCTTACTGCTTAACACTATTCTTGGGACATAGAAAACATTTAATAAATACTTTTTACTGGAGAAAAAAAAGACTCTCAAGGGTAATAGTGAAAAAGGTGAGAAGGAAGGAGAAGTAGGGATGGGGTTTGTCAGTACTAGATCTCAAACCATTCTATAAAAAGAAATAATTAAAATTACTTGAATCTGATTTAAAAGGGATGTTAATCAGTGGAACTGGTTAAAAATATAACATATAAAAGCAGACAAAATAGTAGCACGGTGTTTAATAAATCCCTAAACCCTTTTCTACTGGGAGAAAGACTCACAATTTGACAAAAACTTCTAGAATACCTGGCCAGCACCCTGACATAAACTAGGTTTAGGTCAGCATCTCATACCATACTAAGTTTGAAAGGGATACATGACCTAAATGTGAGATCATTTCATAAATAACTTTTTTTAAAAGCAAAAGAGAAATTATGTTTTAGACATGTTGCCAGGGGAGGAATTCATAGCTGGTGATAGGATCACACAAGAAATAAGTGGACAATTTTGATTGTATAAAATTAAAATTTTTTTTCATCAACAATGTAGTAAAAATTAGAAAAGAAATAAGTAACTAAGGGAGAGGGAAAGCTATATAACAAGTTTATGTAGTAAAGGTCATTTGTCCAAGACATATAGAGAACTGATTCAGATTCCTAAAACTAAGATCCATTTCCCTATGGAGAAATGGAGAAAGGGTATTAAAAAAGGCAGTTTTCAAAGAATGAAATCTGAGCTATCAAATCATATGAAAAATAATACTCTGAATAATAAATAATCAGAGAATTACAAATTAAAGTAACTTGGAGATTCAACTTTACAACTATTAGACTGGCAAAGATGACAAAAGAGGAAAATGACAAATGTTAGATGGAGAGGGGAAAAACAGAAACATTAGCATTCCTATTAGTAGAGCTATGAATTGGCCCAGCCAACCTGGAAATAAATTTGGACATGTGCTCAGAGAGCTACCAAACTGTCTATTCTTTGGGCCAGTTTTATTCATACTAATCTTATACTCTCAAATAAATCAAAGAAAAAAGAAAAGAATCTTTCTATATGTACACAAAAATATTTATAATAACTTTCTGTTATAGTCAAAAACTGGAAACTAAGGAAATATCCTCCTATTGAAGAATGGCTAAATAAATTACATTATGAATATAATGGCATATTATTGAGTCATCAGAAATTATGAAATGGATCTTTTCAAAGCAAACTGGGAAGATCTCTATGAACTGATGCAGAGTGAATTAAAGCAGAACAATTTATACAATGACAGCATTATAGAGAAAAACAAGCCTCTCTGATTAAACAACATAAGCTGTAAATCCAAAAGAATGAAGATGAAACTAATTGCTCACTTCCTGGCAGTAAGAACTTAAAATACAGAAAGATGCTTACATTTTCAGTCATGAGTAATATGGGCATTTGTTTGGCCATACATACATACATACATATCACAGCTATGTATGTAGGCTTTATCTTGGGGGGGGAGTTATTGCTCAACGTCTGTATGAGAGAGAATAATAATAGTGATAGATTAATTTTTAAATATTACAATTTGCATTCTGAATCCATCATTACCTGCCTAGAGATAAATAATATGTTTCATCATGAATCCTTTGGAATAGCTGTTAGTTATCATGTTAATCAGTTACTAAATCTTTCAAATTTGATTATCTTTACGATATTTCTGTTACTGTATGGGTTAATATCCTGCTTCTGCCCACTTTTTATCTGTTCATTCAGATTTCCTCAGGTTTTTCTAAAGTTATACTCTTCATCATTTCTTTTAACATATTAGTATTCTATCATTCATATGACAATTGTTCGGCTGTTCCTCAATTAATTCCCCATAATTGTGTCAATTGCACCAAAGAACTGCTATAAATATATTGATACATATAGATTCTTTTCCTCTCTCTTTGATCTCTTTGAAATATAGACTTAGTAATGGTACTACAGGGTCAATACATTGCAGTGGTCAACTACAGGGTCAATAGCTTTTTGGGCATACTTCCAAATTGCCCAACTCTTAGTTCCAGACTGAAAGAACTAATTCACATCTCTGCCAATATTGCATTAGTGTACCTTTTTTTCCCCCAAATCCCCTTTAGCATCTGTAATTACTCTTCCCCATCCATAGATCTAACAGATAATTTTTCTCTGCCTCACTAATTTGCTTATGATATTACCCTTAAAATATGTACATTTTGAAGCTATTTAGTATAGGATGTGAGATGTTGGCCTGTGCCTGCCAGTTGGCTTTCCAGTTTTCCCAAAAGTTTTTGTCAGATAGTGAGTTCTTGTCCCAATACCTGGGGTCTTTTGGTTTATCAAATTCTGTATTTATTGTGATCAGTTGTTTCTGTGTATTGTATACTTTATCTGTACTGATCCACTGATCTACCTCTATATTTCTTAACCAGTAACAAATTGTTTTGATAATTATAGCTTTATAGTATTGTTCTCAAGATCTAGTACTGCTAGGCTTTCCTCCTTCCCATTGATTTCCTAGATATTCTTAATCTCTTATTTTTCCAGATAAATTTTATTAGTTTTTCTAGTTCTATAAATAATTTGGTAGTTTGATTGGTATAGAATTGAATAAGTAAATTAATTTGAGTAGTAATGTCATTATTATTACATTAGCTTAGCCTACCCATGAGTATTTAATGTTTCTCCAATTATTTAGATCTATCTTTTTGTGAAAAAGTGTTTAGCATTTTTTAATTCTTTGTAATTTATATTACTAGTGCCTATCACTATATGGCAGGGTGCATAATACGCACTTAATAAATTCTTGTCAGTTAATTTATAGAAAAGAGCCAAGTCATGAAAATCAAAAGTATAGAAGATTTAATGTTAGTTGATGAAATGTCAGATGAAGCAAAGAAAAGAATAAGAATGAAGATGGAGAAAAGACCACTTTAGATAGACTAAGAAAATGTTGTAGCCTAATTGCAAGAAGCTGAGGAAGATGATGAGAGGATAAAGGCAGCAATACTAGTCACTCTTTGGAGGAAATATAGTTTTAAAAGGGAAAAAAAATAGCACTTCAGTGAAGGAGAGGAGGAATAACAGGGTTAAGTAAAGGCTTTTCCAAGATAAGGAAGACTAAATATTTACTGAGTAAGGTAGATATAGAGCACATATGGCTCTGAGTGTATAAACATGAGTGAATGAGGGAATGGTGATACAATTAACAAAGGAATATAAAAGATGAATACATATGGTATGTTCAGATTTAGACTTGAACTTGAAGTGCTAGCTAGACTCCCAGGTGGAATCATCTTGTAGGTACTAAAAAGTGAACATAAAGTTCAAAAGAAATATCAGGGCTTCCTCACATTGGAGAATATAATAAAAATCCAGAAATTATTAGTGTTGAAAGAGGCTTTTAGAAAATTTGTTTGAGCTATGAAGTTGTACAACCATCTTGGAAAACAAGGAATTTCAAAGACAGGGAAAGGTCTCATATTTGCCAAAGTTTTTAAACAGTACTTTTTGCAGTATCAAGAGGCTGGAAAGAAGTTAGATTCCCATTGACTAGAAATGGCTGATTAAATTGTAGCACATGGATAGATTGGGATATTATTGTACTATATGAAACAATGTAAATATTTAGTGTTCAGGGAAACTTGGGAAGATACATAAGAATTGTTACAGAACTAAGTAAGCAGAACCAAAAGAACAAGATTCAAAATGACCACAGTAAGTAAAGGAAAGCAACACACTAGCACACACAAAATTGTCTATAGGGGTATGATGATGAGATATATACCTCAATGTGCAGGGATGGTAAAGATATGGGAAGATGAATATACTATCACATATATCAGATCAATGTATTGTTTTTCTTAACTCTTAAAAGAGAGGGTTCTACTTTGGGACTGTTAATAAGAAATGCCAGCAGTTTTATTCTTTTACTTTCTGAAGAAAATCAAATTAACAGTATCAAAGATGAAAAGGGCAACCTCACCTCTAATGAAAAGGAAATTAAGATAATTATTAAGAACTATTTTGCCCAATTATATGGCAACAAACATGGCAATCTAAGTGATATGGATGAATATTTATAAAAATATAAATTTCCTAGATTAACAGAAGAGGAAATAGAATACTTAAATAATCCCATATCAGAAATAGAAATCGAACAAGCCATCAAAGAACTCACTAAGAAAAAATTCCCAGGGTCAAATGGATTCACAAGTGAATTCTATCAAACATTTAAAGAACAACTAATCCCAATACTATACAAACTATTTGACAAAATAAGCAAAGAAGGAGTTTTACCAAATTACTTCTATAACACAAATAAGGTACTGATTCCAAAGCCAGGCAGACCAAAAACAGAAAGAAAACTACAGACCAATCTCCTTAATGAACATAGATGCAAAAATCTTAAATACTAGCAAAGACTCCAGCAAGTGATCACAAGGATTATTCACTATGATCAGGTGGGATTTATACCAGGAATGCAAGGATGGTTCAACATTAGGAAAACCATTCACATAATTGACCATATCAACAACCAAACCAACAGAAATCACATGATTATCTCAAATAGATGCTAAAAAAGCCTTTGACAAAATACAACACTCATTCCTATTGAAAACACTAGAAAGTATAGGAATAGAAGGGTCTTTCCTCAAAATAATAAACAATGTTTATTTAAAACCATCAGCAAGTATCATCTGCAATGAGGATAAGTTAGGAGCCTTCCCAATAAGATCAAAAGTGAAGCAAGGGCATGGGTTGGGGTGGACATGATTGAAGATGTAGACTTGAAACTACCACACCAATGCAACTACCAACAATTTGGAAACAGGTCTTGATCAAGGACACATGACAAAACCAGTGGAAATGTGTGTCGGCCATGGGTGGGGAAAGTGGGGGGGGGGGTGAAGGGGAAAGTGGGAGCATGAATCATGTAACCATGTTAAAAATGAATATTAATAAGTGTTTAAAATTATTTTTAAAAAGTCAAGGAAAAAAAAGTGAAGCAAGGATGCCCATTATCACCTCTATTATTTAATATCATACTAGAAATGCTAGCTGTAGCAATTAAAGAAGATTGAAGGGATTAAAGTAGTCACTGAGGAAACTAAACTATTACTCTCTGCAGATGACACGATGGTATACTTAGAGAACCTGAGAAAATCAACTAAAAAGCTAGTAGAAATAATCAACAATTTTAAACCCTTACTTTCTGTCTTAGAATAGATATTAGATCCAAGGCAGAAAAGTAGTAAGGGCTATGAAATTGGGGTTAAGTGGCTTGTCACACAACTAGGAAATGTTTGAGGTCAAATTTGAACCCAGGATCTCTCATCTCCAGGCCTAGATTTCCATCCACTGAGTTGCCCCAACAGTGGTTTTTAAAAGTATCAACTAAATACTTTAAAAATCAGAATAGGCAATAAATATAAGTGATATCTGTGAAGATGTATACAGTCATCAATGCCTATCTTTTTTCTATCTATTTATCTACTGTTTCTACCTAACCTTAAGGGCAAACACTGTTTCTTATTTGTTACTATATCACTAGCACCAACTCAAATACCTGGCTCCCAATAGGGTGTTTAACAAATAATGTTTATTATAAGTGAAATTAGTTCCAAAAGAAGAGCCTAACAGGTTTTCAGGACAACTGAAACAGCATAATATTTATAAAACCTTTGAAAAAAGAATGCTCAGAGGACAATGATTACAAAAATATCAGCAGTATAGATAAGTGGTTATTCTTTTGGCAAAAATTTGTCAAAGTATGCTTAATCAGTCTTGAAGTTTAAGTTTATAATAAACTATTTATAAAGGATTTTCTTGAGTGGAGAGGCTTGTCTACTATAATTTGTACCTTTTGAGCCAAATCATCCAAGTTCATTATTCATTTGTATCTGGCTGCATGTGGGTCTTCCTTGGATCTTCTATCACTAATCCATCTTTGGAAAAACAAACTATCCTGTATGATTGAATTAGCCCTGGTACGTCCTTACTTAACTACCCTCTGCACTTCTCATCAGAGAGTCAAGCCATGAATTCCAAAATTTCTATTTAAAGAGGAGACTCAAGTTTGACCATCTCATTTTCCACCTGTCTGCAAGTCTCTGATTTCACCATCCTCTTCCCACAAATACCTCCCTCTAACCCTGCGTTGACTACCTCTCCTCCACCCGCCTCCACTTTTCAGTTTCCTTTTTTACTGTGGTCTTCACTCATTAGATGGTAAGCTCCTTGTTTCTGTATGATCCTAGCATTTAGTGCAATGGTTTGCAGATGGTAGCCCCTTAATAAGCGTTTATGGATAACTATTTTTTGACCATGAGAGGGCTTTAGTGTACCTTCCTAACTCGCCCGCAACACACCTCTGTTTCTTCTACTAGCTACTCGCTGTCATTTCTCAAGATATTTATGTACATGATTAGTTTCTCAGAATTCAGATTAGTTCTCCTAATTATAGGCAGCATCTAAGTAAGCTTAAGCCAAGGCATTCCTTTATGGGGTGAGAATGGAGACCACTGTTTCGGCCCTGATAGCAAGGCTACGTTCCCAAACTCTCCACTTCCTTCAGAGGAGGTTTTTAAAATTGACCTCTCTCTTCTTATCCTCTAAGTTTCAGTCACTGGGAGGATAGATGAGCTTCTCAGCCACATCCGTGGGCAAAAAGAGGCTTCTATCCAAAAGTTCCCGGAGCCTTTCTTCCATCCAGACTCTTCTAATTTAAACAGAGCTGAATACCGAGATCTCAGGCCTTCTGCAGAACTGAGGGGGGTAAAGGATGGTACCGCAGCCGGGCCTTGGTGTTCCTATGACTGCAGGGCCCAAAGTGGGCCACAAATTGCCAGACTTGGGCCCTCATGAATAATGGAAGAGAAGGAGTACCACAAAAGAACAGCCCATCCCAGGGTCTGCCAGCCCACTCTAGGTCAGCTCTTACGCTGTAGCTGAAAAGGGGGCGGTAACGTTCGGAAGGGGCGGAGTTTCCGCTTCCGGCCGAGGATTGTTGACGACGACTGCGGCGGCGCTAGGGCCGGGGCTCAGAAGGGAAGGGTCATTTCGGGAGTGGAGAGCACAGTGACAGCTACAGCTGCGGCCAGGACTGTGGCGACAATGGCGGAGGGGTCAGATAAAGCCCAAGTCCGCCTTCCCAGGCAGCGAGGCAAGCGGGAGATCAGAGGCGGGGGCCGCGACTCCGAAACCTCCACTTCCAGCTCTTCGGCCGTCCATCCTTTCCCGAACAAACCGCCCCGGTCACCGCTTCGAAGGAAGCCCGAGGCAAAGAGCCACGCTCCGCCCTCATCCTCAAAGGCGGGTCGGGAACGCGAGCCCAGGCCCCCCGAGAACGAGGCGGACCCCGGCGGCGGCGGCGGCGGCGGCGGCGGCGGCGGCGGCGGCGGCGGCGGCGGCGGCGGCTCCTCCGGGCAGCAGCCGAAGCCGACGGCGCGCGAGTACTCCCGGCAGGTGCACGAGTGGCTGTGGCAGTCGTACTGCGGCTACCTGACCTGGCAGAGCGGCCTCCTGGCTTTCCCCGCCTACGGCAGTCCCCCACCGCAGCAACCGCTACCGCAGCAGCAGGCTTCGCCGTCCTGCGCCCCGGGAAACGGCAGCCCCCACAACGGCCAACCGGCAGTACACCCGCTAGCCCCACTGGGCTACTATAACCCTTTCTACTGCCTCGCCACCCCACCAGGGGCCGACCCCGCAGCAGCCGCGGCCTCCGCAGCAGCTGCCGCCGCCGCTGCCGCAGCCGCAGCCGCCCCCTCTCAGGGGGCCCGGGCTCCCAACTGGCAGGGATCGGCCAGGATAGCCCCGGTAACCAGGTCTGGAGGGGTCTCAGCGCCGCGGCAACCGAACGAGAATGGTCGTCCTGCTGGTGAGAGGAGAGCGGGTGGGTGTGTCTGTCTTTGGGTCTCTCTCTGGGTGCGGAGGGGGTGGGGCTCATTTGAAAGCAACTGTGCTTGTCTGTATTTTATATGCTTGCTTTTTGCTTTTTTTTTTTTTTTTTTTTTTTTAGCGCTAAAGCTCTTGCACCTTTTAGACCACGATTTTTTTTCCTCTTAAAGCGATTTTATAAGCTGCAATTTCCAAAGGGCACAACTAGGTTTCCGGTCCTCTTCATGCATGGGCACCACAATTGTTCTCTTTCTCCGGTCCATTAAATTTCTTTTTAGGGAATCTCTCCTTGCCGCTTGACCTTTTCTGCAAACCCTCTTGGGAAAGAATAATTTTTGTACTATATTCCAGACCAAGGATTGATTTGGCAAAGTAGATAAGAGTGCAGGATAAAGATTCGGAAGACTGTGATTCATATTTGATCAGTCAAAGTAGTTGGGTGACCCTGGGCAAATGCACCTATTACTGTCAGTTTGGGAGTGTTATTTTACTATATATTGCTACCCATTAGATTATGTGCTTATTTCTTAAGTATTAAATTCTTTAACCGTTTTTGTTGTTACAGGAGAGTGGGAGGTGTATCAGGAAATAATTGTAAAGTGAAAAGAAACAGCATTAATACATTAAAAAAGTGGGATATGCAAGCAATGGTCAATTACTGCTCTATAAAAATAAGGCTAAAAATAGAAATAGAATCTGTAATTTCATTAGTAGAGTAAACTCCCAAAAGATCTATCAATGCAGGCTGGTACTTTCTCTGAAATTTGAGTTTTATACAGCTGCCTAGAGTACCAGAAATTAAATGACTTGCCCAGGGTCACACAAGCCAATATATTCCAGAGACGAGACTTGAACTCAGGTTTTATTGGCTCTGAAGCCAACTCTAGCTAATATACCACATGACCTTTCTAATAAAAATCAAGAATATGAAGAATAAGGGAAACAAAAATATTTGTTGAACCAATGCAGATAAAAAAAAAAAACAGGAGAATACCATACCTTATAATTACAATAAATAATATCAACAAGAGTGACAGGAAAAGATAACAGAACTCATATAAAATGCAATAACAGTGTTTTGACCTTGAGGATAGAACAAAGAAACCCTTCCCATCTTTCTGTAGAGAAGTACTCTCTAATTAAGATTGTTGTTCATAGTGTCATAAGTAGTGATTCTGTTGGTCAGAGTTCTCAGAATTTTAGGAGTTGGAAGGGACCTCAGTGAATCTATAGGCAAATCCGCACACTATACAGTCTTAACTATACAGCCAACAAATGACTGTCCAACTTGTGCTTGAAGGTTACCTTCAAGGAAGGGGAACCTACCTCTTGAGGCTATTGTGCTTTTGGGCTATACTGATTAGTATGTGCTTTCTGACATCAAGCCACAATTTGCCTCTTCAAATTTTCCTCCTTCCTTCCCATGACAAGCCTTCAGACACTTGAAGACAGCTATCAGGATCCCCCTGAGCCTTCTCTTCTTCTGGCTAAACATGTCCAGTTCTTTCAACAGATCCTTATATGATCTGAACCCTTTACTATTCTAGTTGCCCTCCTCTAAACACTTTTCCAGCTTGATTTTAAACTGTGGTCCCTGAAACTGAACACATTACTTCAGATAAGGCCTAAAAAGGGCAGTGTCACCTTCTAATTCCTAGAAGCTATGCTCTTCTTAATATATAGCTTAATGTCACATTAGCTTTTTTTATTACATTATCCTACTGATTCATGTTAAGCTTGATGTCCACTAAAACCTCTAGATCTTTTTCAAAACAACTGTCTGATTCTTGTACTTGGAGAAAATTATATTTTTTGGTATCTAAGTAAGATACTAAATATTCCTCTTGAATTTCATCTTTGATTTAACTGTAGTCTCTCAAGATCTTTTAGGATCTTGATTTTGTCATCTGTTATATTGGTTATCATGCTCATTTTGTGTTATCTGCCTGTTTAATGAGTATGCTTTTATATTGGTCATAAAAAACGTGAAACAGCATATGGCCAAGCAAAAATCCCTGGACTGCTCAACCACAATCACTTCCCAACACCTTCCCCTCTCCATTCTCAAAGGAGCATCTTGCCTCATGTTTTATTGAAAAAAATTGAGGCCATTTGCTGAAAGTTCCCTTGTTCCCCCTCTTCTTCCTTTGACATCACCCAGCTCCTTCTGCCACCCGCTCATCCTTCTCCTTTCTCAAATAATGAAGTGGCCCCTCTGCAAATCCCTCTATATGCATAAGCAATCTATTCTATCCCTTTTTCTTCAATAGGTTGTCCTCTATTACCTCCACTGATCTTCAATCTCTTCTTGTCAATTGGCTGCATCTCAACTGCCTACAAAAACCTTAAAAAAACCTCAAGTTACCATCTATCCCTATTTACTATATCATTCTATGTCTCTCCTCTCTTTTTTTGGCCAAACTCCTTGAGAAAGCTATATGTAAAAGGTGCCTCCACTTCCTCTCTCCTCTCACTTTTTAATTCTCCCCACTCTGGCTTCTGATGTTGTCATTCAACTGCAAACTCAAAATTCCCAACAGTTTCTTAATTGCCAAAATCTAATAGCCTTTTCTCTTTTCTCTATTCTCATCCTTCTTGACCTCTCTGTAGCCTTTGGCCCTGCCGTTTACCCTCTTTTCCTTGATACTTTCTTCTCCATCTTTTTGGAACACTACTCTGTCCTGGTTCTCCTAGTTTTACCGGACTGCCTATTCTTGCTGCTTGTTCTCTTTGCTGGTTCTTCATCCAGATAATATCCATTGTGAGAGTTCCACAAGTCTTTCTGTCCTAGGCCTTCTTCTATTCTCATCTTTACTATTCACTTGGTGATATCATCTCCCATCAGATCTCATTTTGGATTCAGTTATTATCTGTATGCTGATGATTCCCAAATCTTTTCATAACCTCTCTGCTAACATCCAGACTCAAATCTCTGCTTATTAGACATCTCAAACTGGATGTACTAAAGGTTTCTTAAACTCACAGGGTCCAAGACTGAATTATTATCTTTTCAAACTCTCCCATCTCTAAAACTTCTCTACAGCTGGTCAAAGTACCACAATCCTTCTATTCCCCCACATTTCACAATCTAGGTATCATCCTTGACTTTTTTACCCTTTTATTTCTTTATCCAATCTGTTGACAAGATTTGTTGATTTTATGAACCTAAAATCTCACATTTATCTTCTCTCCTCTGACAGTATTACTGACTTGGTGTCAGTAGCCCTCATCATGTTACATCTGGACTATTGCAATAGCCTGCTGATTGGTCTTTTGCCTGCTACAAGTCTCTTCCTATTCCAGTCTGTATTTCACTCATCCACCAGTGATCTTCGTAAAACACTAGTTTGATCATGGCACCCCCAATCTCAGTCAATTCCACTGGCTCCCTATCAACTCTAGGATCAAATATAAAATAGCTTGGCATTCAAAGATTTTCATAACCTGCTCTTAACCTCACTTTTCCATCCTTATATCATTCAGCCCACTACTTACTCTGTAGTCCAGTGACTCTGGCTACCTTTTTCCTCAAACAAGATAATCTACCTCTCAACACCAAGCATTTTCACTCTGTCCCAAGTGCATGAAATAATCTCCTTCCTCATCTCTACCTTCTGGTTTCCCTGGCTTCCTTCAAGGCCTATCTAAACCCCTACCTCCTATAGAAACCATTCCTTATCCCCCTTTAATTCTAGTGCCTTTCTCTGTTGAGTATTTTCGATTTATCTTTTATAAGGCTTGTTTGTATATAATTAGTTGCATCTTGCCTTCCTCCTTAGGCTTGTGAGCTCCTTGTGAGCAGGAACTATTTTTTTTTTTAACCTTTTTTTTTGTATGCTCAGCACTTAGCAAACAACTTAACACATAATAGGCACTCAGGAAATAAATATTCCTTGACCAAATTACTCCACTGGAAATATATGGACAGCCAACCATTTTGAATCCATCTGATTTTATTGTCTAATCTGTTTCTCTCCATCTTCTCCATCCAAATATTATAAGATCGTTAACAAAAGCTTTGCAATATATAAGCAAGCTATATTCATAGCATTTCCCTTATCTACTGGTTGAATTAATCTCACCTAATCTGTTATTGATGAAGTTTTCCTGGCACTTTGAAATCACCAATTCTACCTTTGTATAGGTGTTCATTGACCATATTTTTCATTTTCTCTTGGATTTTTTCAGGTCAGGCTCATTGCCTATAGTTTATAGGTTCTCTTCTCATCCCTTTTTTGAAAACTAGAACAAAATTGCCCTTCTCCAATCTTATGTAGCCAATCTGGGCCAAGTATTTTAATTCATCAGGGGCAACAAGGTTCTATCTCCCTTATTTGGTTATCAACTTCATGGTTGCCATTTTTGTTTTATCATTTCCAATTCAATAAAAATGTTTAACTATTTTTCTTTGTTAAAATGGAGAGCATATTGGAAAATTATTATGGTGTAAAGAATCAAAAGTAGTAAGTAGTAAAACTTTTTTTAAAAAAGTAACATTGGAAGTTAAAAAAAATTGAGTTGGTCATTGAAAGATAATCTTTTTTTTTTTTTTTTTTTTTTTTTACAAAGACCTTACCTACTGTCTTAAAATCAATAATTTGTATCAGTTCCACAGCAGAAGAACAGTAAGGACTATACAGTCAGGGTTAAATGTCTTGCATAGTGTCCCCCAGCTAGGAAGCATTTGAGGTCAAATTTGAACCCAGGAACTCCCATCTCAGGCCTGGCTCTCTATCCATGGAGCCACCTAGCTGCCCCAAAAGATAAGCTTCTTAAAAGCAGGGGCCCAGTTTTATTTTTCTTTCCGTCTTCTTGACCTGACATAAGTGATATTGTTTTGTTGTTGTTGTTATTGAGGCAAGGAAGGATGCATATACTAATGCATACATCTACATCTTAGAGTCCTAGAGAGTTCCTAAGATGGTTACACCACTGAGACAGTTTTGCACAGTCAGCATGTGTCAGAGGTAGGACTCAAACCCAGATCTTCCTGACTTTTAAGACCAGCTCTTTTTTCATTGCTCCAGGCTGATGCTATAATGCAGTTTCTTAATGAGTATGTTTCAAATAGATTTAAGTTAATGAAGTTTGATACAAATTGAATTTTGACTAATAGTTGCATTTAATCTTTAATACTACTTGGAAGGACTTAAAATCAGTATTCCAATTTTATCATTATTTTTGTTATTATTTATTAGCTTTTTATTTAAATGACAGACTACTACTTACATATCAGAGAAGAGCCAGTTGTACTCTGGTTTCTATCTTTGCCAGTATCAATAAAATTACAAGTTAATGTGTTAATTATACATACAGATAACTTACAACCTGGTGATCGATATGATTAGCAAATCAAATAACTAATATAAATCTTGTGAGGTAATGTTGGACATAGAAATTTGAGATCCTAAATATCTACATATATAGATTTCGCTTTGGTTTTACTATAAGTTGCAGAGTTCTATGGAATCACAATTTTATGTCCTAACTTTTCCCTTTGAGCTTATCTAATCTAACCCATTCCTGAAGTATGAATCTCCTCTTATAACATCTCCAATAATTAAAAATTGTGTAACTTCTACCTTAAAACCTCTAGTGATGAGTTATTACAAGTAATTCACCTAACTCCCGAGGTAGTCTATTTAACAATTCTAGTTGTTTAAAGAGTTGTTATTTTTACCCCTCATATTAAGTTGAAATTGGCCTCTCTATTTGTTTTGTCCTCTTAGACCAAGGAAAACTAAGAAACTAAGCTGTCATCTTCCAAATGGCAGCATTCAAATGTTTAAATATGACTATCTTGTTCCCTGGCCTTCTCCACCTTTAGTCTTCTCTAAGCTAAACATTCTCAGCCCACTCAACTCATTCTTCAATAATATGGTTTCGAGTACTTTTAACAGTCTGGTTAGCTCCTGGGTGAATTCCAGATGTCCTTTCTACAATGTTCTAAAACATAAAATTTTTTGAATTTAATTGAACTGAACACTATCCTTTAGATATATTCTGATCCGGTTATATCAGATCAAGTTGTTGCTTTCCTCCTGGACCCTTTACTTCTTTCATGTAGATTAAGATTTGCATTAGCTTTTTTGGCTGATGTAGCTCATTGTTGATTCATATTGAATTTGCAATCTACCAGACCTCCAAATCTTTCTGCTAGCAGTTTCTCTTACACAGTTTACTTGTGGAGTTGACTTATCATCTCTGTATCCTTAGGTTGTGATTTCTTTCAAGCATGAAATCAGCTGAATTCTGATTTGTTATTCTGAATTGTTATATTGTTGCTGTTGAAATAGTGTTCTGATTACATTATTAAGAGATATCTACGATACCCTTTAAATGCTATGGCAATAAAAGACAATAACTACATGGATTTGAATATTTTAGATGGAGTTTAAACTAATCAGATTAGATAAATATAATACATTACAATAGTACATAACAAGTACTGGATATTAATTTTTGGTATTTATTTTATTAATATAAGGAGTTACTAACAAAAATTTTCAAGTTCTTCTCTGTTCAGGTTCTTCTCTCTTCCTTATTCTTAACCTAGTTAGTATGCTAAGCCATGCTCAAGTAAATAAGCATTTAGTTTAATCAATTTTTTCAGCTTGTATTTTCTTTTTTCAGGTAGAGAATATGCTATTCCATCCTTGGCACACAGATTTATGGCAGAGATGGTGGATTTCTTTATTCTATTTTTTATAAAAGCAACCATGGTTTTAACTATTATGCATGTCAGTGGAATAAAGTAAGTTAAATTATTTTTATAAGCATTTATAAACATATTGTTCAACCAAAGATGTATGAATATATGTGACCAAATCTCTCAGCAAACAGGATTGTCAGTGATAATACTTTGGATTTGTTTTGATGTGTTCTTTCAAGTTTGTTTCCTTTTAGTTTGAAGAAACTATAAAAGGATGCAAAACTTAATAGTAACAATAGGAACTTGACCTGTGCTTAGAGCAGGGATAGAAGCTCAAAGGAATGTTTTTGTTTCTGAGCTTGGAGTTTTTTTTCAGCCTTTGAGAAACAGTATTACTCTTGCAGCATTAGAGGCAACTGTGGTTCATTCACAGTAAAACTTCCAAATGGTAATGGATAAAAAATATTTAAACCATAAGCAGTGATTTAATGAGCTGCTCTTCATTGACCTATTCTTTTAGGAGGAAAAATAAGATCATAAAAATATTTTAATAAAAGAGCATTTCCCCTTTCCTATTTTTTTATGATCTGTATTCAAGTGCTATCATCTTAGTCAGTCCTATAGCTAACAAATTATAGCAAAACTACTTTATTAAGGAGACCGTGTATTTGAATACTGCAAAAATCAAGAAGTCTGTCTAGCAAGAGCCTAACAAATGTTAAAACTATATCAAATCATACAAATGTATTGTATTGTTTTCATTCCTAGATATATTCTTTTCTTCTCCCTTCATCCTTTTAATACAAAAGAAATAAAAAGCAGTTCACCGAAACTAATTAATACATTAGCTCAGTCTGACAGTTTATGAAATGTTCTGTAGTTGTCCTCCACCTCTTCAGTGAAAGCAAGTGCATTTTTTCATCTCCTCCTATTATGCAAGTTTAGTCATTATGATTATATTTAATTTTAATTCATCAAAATACATTTTTCCTTTCAATGTACATTGTTGTGCTCATTGTACATATTGTTCTGGTTCCACTTAGTTCCTTCTGCATCACTTCATATAAGTCTTCCTGTGCTTCTCTGAATTCTTCATAGTTATCATTTGTTAGAGTAAAGTAGTACTTGACATTTATTTCCTACAATTTGTTTAGTCATTCCCCAATTAATGGGAATCTTTAATACCGTAAAATATTTACTATAATTACTTTGGTGTACTTTATGGGACCTTTCTGTCTTTTAGTCTTTGGGGGATAGTATAAGCTTTTTTTAATTCAGGTTCTCATATTCCTTTTGAAACTATCTTGCTCCTTTAAAAAAAAAGTTTGTTTTTCCTTTTTGAATAGAACTTTGGTGATATAAGCCAGAAATATATACATATCACAACTTTATGTAATTTTAGTATATATTTCAGAATTGTTTTTATACCTGGTAGCAATCATTCCTTTTAGTAAAATATGGCTGTACTTTAAAGAAGTACTTATTCTACTGCTATTTTGAAAGAATACTATCTCAAAGAGAAAAACAAAATAAAAGCTTAGAGATCAACAGCCCCCAAAATATTTGTAGTTTGCAGAAAGAAGGGTTCAGTCTACAGTGTCTGGTATGGACTTTTCTGTGCTAATGGTAGAGGGATCCTAGGAGGTTCTTGGCAAAGTTTGGCTACTTAATTCTTAGGATTTACATTCATAACAATGATTAACACGTGTTATGTATTCATCTTTTGGCACAGTAGAAAACTTTTCCTGACTATTATAATTTAGACTTACATATCCAAACTGACAATAATACTTTTAAATAATAATTACTAGAAGAAAAGTATCCCAGATTTAACTACTCAATGCTCATGCTGTACATAGAGACAAGATAATAGCACCAATGGGAAAGAAGAGACTATCCATATTTCTCTTTATGTTGTAGATGTTTTTAAAAATAACTTTATAAATACTTCTATGAAAACTTATTTCTGGCATGACCCTCTTTGAAATATTTCCTACAATTTTATATCCTTAAGCTAACTGACCTATATGATCCTTCAAATTTCTGAGCTTTTCTTTGATCACTTAACCTAACTTTTGGAGGATTTGAAATAGAATGAAATAAAGGTCCACTTAATACTTCTATACTAACTGATCTTCTCTTTCTGGCCTCTTATCATAAAATTAATTTGAACATAGAGTCTGGCAAGTTAATGAGGAATCTCACAAAACCATTGCTCTGAACCCATTGAGTTCATGAAACTATCTCCTGAATCATTTTGATACTATTAGAAAACTAGACCAATGATCCCCCAAATGGGGTGCATGGCATTATGCCTAAATGAATGTGAACAACTAATTGGTGAGTGTGAAAGCTTTATATTTAGGAATATGCAGGAGTCAGCTTCACAATTGTGAAATTTCAGTGCAGGGCTCAACTTAATGTTTTATTGATTTCTATACTTCAGAAAATGATGAAGAAAATGTTAATAATGCAAATAAAATTTTCTTTTCAAATTTGAGCATTAAACATTTACCAGCACGTAGTCACACCTACTTTTTACCCCCAAACACACACAAACACACACACACACACACACACACACACACACACACACACACATTCTCACACTCTCTCTCTCTCTCTCTCCCCCCCCCCCTAAATCAGGTGTTGGCCCCTCAGGACAATTATAATTTAAACTACCTGCTGTCCACACAACTTCAAAGGAATAATTTGAGAGGATTCTATCTCATCTCCTGCTACCTACATTACCTCATGGCTATGGCAGGTGTTATGTATTTGGAATTGGAGGATAGAGCTTTCTCCTCCTTTTTATTTTGGAAGAGACATAGTTACACAATGGGCAGGCATGGCTAAATAGTCTGGATCACAAATAACACTATATCTTTTCCCTCCAACCCCAACTCATTTTCCCTATTATTGTTGCAGTCGCCACCATCCTTCTAGTCACCCAGGTGTTCCCAACAGTCATCACTGACTTTTTACTTTCCCTCATTCTGAATCCACATAGTTGCTGAATATCACTGGATCTGCTTCTATGATTCTCACAGCTCTCACCTTCTCTCCACTCATATTCTCTTCACCCTCATTCAGACTCTTAATATTTCATCTGGACCATTTAAACATCCTCCTAATTTAGATCTTTCCTATCTATAATCCATTCTCCACATGGCTGCTAATATGATTTTTCTAAAGCACGGGTCTAAACATATCACTCCCCTATTCAATAAACTCCATTGCCCCCCCGCCCAGTTATTTTAGGTTCAAATGTTATTTCATATATATTGAATCTCTTTAAAAATGAAGTCTTATCTAATACTTCTCCCTTCTACATGTGTTATGCGCCAACAAAACAGCACTACCTTCATTCCTCTTCCCTGTGGTCTCATTTTCCTCCCATATTCTACATTGAATGCATTGAAAATCTTTATTTTCATTTTCTGTCCTTATCTAAATACTTAAATTTTGGCTAGATTTTCTTGACAGTTGCAGAAACTAAATTGTGTGAGTATATGAACTGCAAGTATAGATTCAGACAAGACAGAAAGATAAGGGATGCCACTGGCTATAGATGTTCCTTGGCAAATCTATAAGTAAGCTAATCAAAGTTTCTTTGAAAAGGGACTTAAGGTGAGGGTACAATTGAAGATATCTTTAGGTAATATAAAATCTGGCATATAAAACTGAGTGGGAAGTACTTGTTCCAGAGAGCTTTTCATTTTTAGGGTTTCCTTTAAATATTGGTGTGCTTTAGTGGAAAATGATCTGTCATATATTTAAACTGTTCTAATCATTCATTCTTTATAACCAAAATACTGCCTTTTATTCTCTGTAGGGACATTTCTAAGTTTGCTATGCATTATATAATAGAAGAAATAGATGAAGACACATCAATGGAAGACCTGCAGAAAATGATGATTGTGGCTCTTATATACAGGTTATTAGTTTGTGTCTATGAGGTAAGGTCCTGGTATGTAAAGAAATTCTTTACAATATTATTTAACTGTCTATTTTAGAGATAGAAATTAGTAAAAGACAAAGTTATATATTTTAGCCTTTGGCAATTACAGAGTCTTAAAGTTGGTAGAGACCTTTGAGATAAAATCTAGTGCAACTCTTTAATTTTATAAGAATTAGAGATCTAGAGAAATTTTTATTTAGAGATTTTTCCCAAGTTGAAAGTGGTAGAAGGACTAGACCCCAGATTTTTCCTAATCCAGTGCACTTTCCACTATACCTTGTATCCAGAATCTCAGGCAAATTGTAGTTTATAAGAACTTCTACATATATACATATGTACTTATTATATGCTGTCTTTATAGAAAATGTTATCTTCTTTCATCCTTCCATTTGTGCTCAGTCAAAACTTTGTTAGTAGCTAACTGATTAGGATTTGCTGATTCAAAGTAAACAAGTTATAATAGAAAGAGTTTTACTAGACTTGGAATTAAGATATCTAGGGTTGAATCACAGTTATAATAAATACTATTTACTTGGTTGTGGAAAAGTCACTTTTTATAAATCTCGGGGGGGGTTATCTATAAAATAGTGATAATGATGCATTATCTACTTGACAGAGTTTTTGTGAAGAAAACATTTCATAAACCTTATAGCACTACGTAAACGTGTTGGATATTTTTGTTATTATTTAGTCTCTACATATGTTACATGAAGGTTGTAAAAATATAAAGTATATTGCCTTGCCCTCAGGAAGCTACTATCAAGCCAGTTTGGGATCAGAGTTAGACAGAATATATCAGGTCACTAAACTAAAGAAACTGTCTAGATGAATAATAAAAGTGATATATTTAAATACTTCAATCTAGTCCTTGCTTAAATGTATAATGATTAATTTCTTAAGGTAAACTTTAGCTATAATATTTCACAAAATGCTATCCTTTCACTTTAAAGTTTTTGAGCAAGCAGAATAATTGGGGAAAAACTTTCTTAGTCCATAAAATTGAAAGGGGAAATGTTTTCCTTATTTTTTACCTCTCTAGATAATTTGTATATGGGGAGCAGGTGGAGCCACTCCAGGGAAATTTTTGCTGGGACTTCGTGTTGTGACATGTGATACATCAGTACTCATTGCACCAAACCGTGTTTTAGTGATTCCTTCCTCAAATGTTAATTTAACAACGTAAGTTCTGGTTTTTTGTTTTTAAGCTTACTCTATACTGATAAGACTAATAATGAACTTTTAATTATAAAGGTTAATTACAAAATTGTAATTATAAAAAATTCTACATTTAACATATTTTTATTCTCCTTCCCAACCTCTCCTTCTAAAAAAAAAATCCAACACTTTTCTGTTCTTTATATTTGACTAATATTTCTTGCTTTCTTAATGTTTTCTCTGAATCTGAAATGGGAACAGAATTAGGTTGCTATTTTTATTATTATTAAAAACTTAGAAATGGAAAAAGATGAGTAAATGATTGTTAAATGTTACCATTGCAAATAATCAAGGTTTTATGTCACTAAAAGGTTGGTTTAAGGGATTAGGAATGTTGAGTCTGAAGAATAAACTTAGTAGAGAATATAATGACAATCTCCAAAAATTGAAAAGAATATCATATGAAAGAGAATTTAGATATGTTCTTGGCTTCAGAGAGTCAAACTTGGAACTATGGATGGAAAGTGCTAAAACAGATATAGGTTTGAAAATAGGAAAGACTTTCTAATAATTAGACAATTCAAAAGTGAAATGGTCTGGTGGAATAGCAAGAACAAGTAGCATGCTCCCCTTCTTCCAAACAGATCTAGAAAATGCAACAGACTGAATCCTGATGGGGAGGTGCAAGAAAAAGCCACAGTGAGTCATATTCCCATCCCAGGTCTACATAGGGTGGCAGACATCATCCCAAGCTATCTCTGAAATCCTGAAATAACATAGCAATCAGTATTCAAAAAAGTAGCAACAGATCCTGCCCCCACTGCCCTACAAAGAAAGATATGCAGTCTGACTCAACATGAAGGCAGAAATCAAAAAGTAGGAAGAAGGAACCCAAACCAAAAAACAAAGAGAGATGTGCAAGACACAAACCCTAAAGAGAATGGCTCCAAAACATCTACAAGAAAAAACTTAAAAGTAAAACATAAGGGGGCAGCTGGGTAGCTCAGTAGAGTGAGAGTCAGGCCTAGAGACAGGAGGTCCTAGGTTCAAACCTGGCCTCAGCCACTTCCCAGCTGTGTGACCCTGGGCAAGTCACTTGACCCCCATTGCCCACCCTTACCAATCTTCCACCTATGAGATAATACACCGAAGTACAAGGGTTAAAAAAAAAAAAAAAGTAAAACATAACTTGGGCACAAATTCAACTAGGATACCTTGAAAAGAGGTGAAATAAAAGTTTAAAAATGTTTTTATAAACTAATTGAGAACAGTAGAGAAAAAAAGGGGGGAATCAAATGAGGGCTGTGGAAGAAATATTTGGAAAAGGAATGACAAATTCCCTGGAAATAAAATGGGATAACTAGGAGTCACAACTAGGAAAGAACAAGAAAGACTGGGGGGAAAAAATAGAAGAAAATGTAAGTATCTCAAAGCAAAAACAACTAAACTGGAAAACAGAAATTTAAGTATCATTGGACTATGTGAAAGTCATGACCAAAAAAACCCAGTCTAGATATCCTATATTAGGATATCATAAAAGAAAACTGTCCATTGTAAGAAAACTTAGAATCACAGGGGATAATAAAAATAGAAAAAAACTACTAGTCAGCTCCTGAAAGTAGGGTCCCCCAAAACAGTATAACCAAAATCCAGAGCTTCTAGAAAAAAATATCACAAGCAACCAGAAAGACAAAAGTCAAATACCAAGAAGCCACAGTTAAGATCACATGTGATTTAACCACAACCACTATAATATAGAGCTTGAAATACAATATTCCATAAGGCAAAGGATAGAAGCTTGAAGCTAAGAATAACAACACAAAAAAACAGTATAATCCTACAGGTGGGGAAATGAATTGTTAATTTTTAAAAAAGAGGACTTCCTAGTATTCCTGATGAAAAGACAAGGCCTATATGGAAACTTCATAGTTCTGTTAACATAGGAGTCAAGAGAAACAAAAAGATAAACATGAATGAACAATTACAAGGATAAACTATGTTCTGATTTTGAAAAATGTGTGCCCTCTGATCCCTATTATATAAAGATCATTGAGGGAATTTAGTTAGACGAATGACCTAGGTATATTTCTGCTACGTCTTGCTTAGAAAAGGCAGGTAAGAGGAATTTATTAGGTGGGAATGGTTGACAAGGTGATAATATCAAAGATAGGGTGGCCAAGCAGAAATTTATACAAAGAGGAAGGAGAATATGACTAACATGAATCTCGTGCTCATCTGAACTGGTCAAAGGAGGAAAGAATACATACAAATATACAAACAAACACATGTAGACTTGGATACCAAAGTATATTTAACTCAGGAGGGAAATAGAGAAAGAGATAAGGGAGAGATTTGTCCTTTGCAAAACAAATTCTAAGGATGTGTATAGTTCTTTTTGCTGTGGCAAAGAATTGGGAACTGAGGGGATTCCTATCATTTGGTGAATAGCTAAAAAAGTTTTGGTATATGGATTCAGTGGAATACTATTGTTCTGTAAGAAATGATGAAGGAAATGGATCCAGAGAAACCTGAGAATCCTTGTATGAACTGATGCAGGGTAAAACAAGCAAGAACCAGAAGAAAATTTAGGCAGTAACTGCAATACTGTAAAGATAATCAATTCTGAAAGACAGGAACTCTGATCAGAATAATGACCAACCACAATTCCAGAAGACTAATGATAAAATGTACTACCTACTTCCTAATAGAGCAGTGAAAGACTCAGCATGTATATAGATTGAGATATTTTTTTTTAACATGGCCAATATAGAAATTTGTTTTGATTGAATATACATGTTTCTAACAGGAATTTTGGAATTTTTTCTTTTTCAATTGGGAGGGGTTGGTGGGAAAGAAAACCAGCTTTTTGCATATTGAAAAATATATAATTTTTTTAAAAGGAAACCAATATGATTAAAAGTTTCAGGATTATACCACAAGTTGATGGACTGAAGAAACTGGGAATATTAAACCTAGAGGAGATAAGACTTAAAAGGTTACTTTTTTTTAAGTCTTGAAAGGATTGCCATGAAAGCAGCATTACACTTGTGTTTGACCTTAGAGGGAAGAAATAAAAGTAGATAGAAGTTTGCAGAAAGAAAGAATTTAATTTGATATAAGGAAATACTTTTTAAACAATAACAATTAGAGCTAACCAGAAGTAGAATGGACTTCTTTAAAAATAAATAAATAAAGTAGTTTGCTCTGCTGTATTAGAAAGAAGTCTTTAAGCAAAGAACTCATGTTGAGTACTAGCACTGTATATTCATCCCAAGATGACAGGGATGATACAGCCCCAAAGTCACTTTATATGGGACAAATAGGTTGACTCCCAGTCTCTGATTGCATAGTAGCAGAGGTCTTCTAATACCTTTGATTCTCTAAAATTCAGTATCCCTGAAGAAGCCTCTGTCTTGTCCTATTCAAGGAGTTTCTTCTAATTGCCACTTAAGAGATTTTTTAAAAATGGAACTGCAGAAACCTACTATTTGTAGGATTAGTTTCCAGTCTGAACTATTACTGAGATTTACACCTGTTTTTGAAGCTCTGCTTATTTAACTGCCCAGTTTCACAAAGAAAGAAAAGCTAGAAGACAACTAAACCCCTAGAGCTTCACATATGAGTTTTTTTTTAAAAGACTATGACAGAATCACTTAGATTAAAGAGGAGAATGCCAGAAGAATACTTTAATGAGTAATTATAGAAAAAGCAACTAGTTCAATGTTTTATGTGACTAGAACTAGTGGTTCAATGGATAGAGAATCAAGTCTGGAGACAGGAGATTCTGGATTCTAATGTGGCTTCAGTTAATTCCTACCTAGGTGACCCTGGGCAAGTTACTTAATCTCATTGCCTAGCCCTTGCCACTGTTCTGCCTACATGGAAGTTAAGGATTTTGAAGAAAAAACAATCGATAGAATATTTATTCTTTTACAAAATGTTATTTTTGTGTTACTAGAAAAAAAAATACTTTAAAATGTCAATTCCTTGTTCAGCACATCCTGATCCTAACTCTGTTAATACACTGGGGTCACAGATACACGTTATGAAAGTATCTGGAAGTGTCTAAAGGATATGGAATTTGATTCTGATCCCTGCTATTCAAAAATGACTCTGAATATTAGAATCAAAATTTATTTTGTAGGTGAATGTGGACTAATGATTTTGATCTTAAATATTTTGGATTTAGGAAAATAATTTTATATTGAAAAGTGCATATTGCCTGATTTCTTTTTTTGTCCTTTAAATATTTAGGTCTATTATTCGAGCCTTGATCAAGAATTTTTCTATTGCTTCTTTTTTTCCTGCTTTCATCACACTGCTGTTTTTTCAGCATAATCGAACAGCCTACGACATTGTAGCAGGAACCATTGTGGTAAAAAGAAATGGGGTTAGATGATGCCAATGAAAAGCCCCGAGTTCCACACTTTCTGTAATAATGACAAGACTAAAATTATGTTTTGAGGCCATCAGTATCCCTGGGTTAAATTAACTGGTGATTCAGAAATTAAACTGACACTCCCATGTGATGCAGATGACTATCCTGAAAGTATTGACTTTACTTGAATGCCAAAGAACTTTACCAGAAAAAGAAACAGTACTTACTAAATGAAAAAGTGAATTTTTTAGATTGAAAAGAAGGCAGGTAGTGTCACAATCAGCTATGGACATATACTTTCTTACATTCTAAGG
The DNA here is from genome assembly GCF_016433145.1 of Gracilinanus agilis. NCBI lineage: Eukaryota > Metazoa > Chordata > Mammalia > Didelphimorphia > Didelphidae > Gracilinanus > Gracilinanus agilis. The sequence goes on along the minus strand of NC_058130.1, from coordinate 598,706,514 downwards.
CATGATGATTTGCTGGGAGTAATTTCAGCCTTGAGTCTCCAAATGAAATTTCTACAGCTTTTTGTGTTTAACACAAAAGGATGGAGAATGTCCAGTTGTGTTTTGTAAACACCTACATAGTCCAGCTTTTAGGTAACACCTCTTAGGAAGATTTCAACCTTTATTTTCTCCTAGGGGATGAAATTTTAGTTATTATTCTACCATCCTATTAATTGGTTACATAAGATGTGAATTGGACAGTGGAGGCTAAGGTATCAGTTATCTCTTATCTAAAGCTTTTTAACATATATATATTGCATTTTACCTAAAGAATGGTGCGAATTTACCACTATTCTAAATGTTTAATCCAAATGTGTATTTTGTGACAAGTCTTGCATGATGATGATCACAAGTATTAAGTCGATTACTATATTATCAATGGTTTTTTTAAAGGAAGGTAAGTTAGTGATTACCTTTTATAAATGAATCAAAAGTAAAATTTCCACTGTAAATTGAACTTTATACTGATGTGCAAATGTTTCAGTGCTCTAAATGGAACACAGTGGACTATAAATATATAAAGGAAAATGATCACTTCCTTTTGATGGTAAAAATGGTTACTTCCATCAAGTTGTTGCATATAAACAGTATAGTATGAAACAGTATTCTAATTGTGTTTGCAGCATGAAGAAAGTATTAGTGTATCTCAGTGTTCTGAAGTTGGATGTAACATCTTTACAAATAGGATATTCACTCAATAATCAGTCCTCACTTTGTATCCTTTAGAGTTATATAATTGTACTGTTGGAGTGAACTGCATCAGTCTGTTGAATAAAGAACCTCAGTATTTCGTGATATATTTACATGCCATTATACTGTGAAATGTTTGTATTTTTCCCAATATGAAAAAATCATTTGAACAAACTTGCAAAAGTGTTGACATTGAGAACATCGATCAGAGTTTGAAAGTTTTCTTTCATTGCACTGGAATTCCTTAATCCTACTATCAGTGGGCCAAAAAGAATTTTGTGGTTACACTTACTGACTATGCGGTTGCTTGAAGGAATACAGCATTTAAGGAGCTAGGAAGAATTGCATTATGTTGCCATTTATTCATTCCACTACTAAAACAAAGCTGTGTTTTTATTTCTTTTGTGAAGAAATGCCCCAGTAAGCACTGTTGAGATATTTCTGAGCCAAAACAAAGTTGTTTTTCTGGTTTTGTTTTATTTGATTTGTAAGCATATTATGTCCAGCATCTCCATTTATTTGAACAGAAGATAGTGTAGTATAACGGAAAGAGCACTGGATTTGTAATCAAGAGAGATCTGTATTCAAATCCTGCTTATGATACAACCACCTATGTGATTGTAAACAAGTCTCTTCACCACTTTGGGCCCAAATTCCTTATCTGTAAAATTACTTTAGGCTTCTTTCAGTAGTTTCAGACTCAAATAGAAACATCTCTCCAGGTAATATTGACCCAAAAAAACCCCACTAATTAACATTATCCATGTTGTATTGTATTTTTATTTTTTTTGTTAAACATTTCTCAGTTGCATTTTAATCTGGTTCCCTCCATTTGTGGCAAGTGAGTTTGACACTTCTGGACTAAAAGATCTAAATTCCTTGCAGGTCTAAAAACCTCTGGTCCTAAAATATTTTCTTACATAAAACTGTCAAGCAATATAGAAATGAATTATGTAGTGAAACAAAATAGCCTTTGATGTTCTTAGCTTTTAAAAATAACAGACAAGCAGCAAAAAATAGGCATCCTCTTAATACTGCCATACCAATTTTTAAAATTATTTTCCTTACAACTTAGTATAAAAATTATTGGAGTACTGTTTTTACAATAGTGTTTACAGAACTTGAACAGTGGAGCTCTTTTTGGTATAACTTTATTTTAAAACTTTACAAGCCACATTTGTTCTTAAAAGCTATTTGCTATTAAATTCAGCTTCACTAAAAATTATTAGAAATGCACTGTTAGATTTGGTCATTATCTAAATTTAATATGACTTGTCACAGAAAAATAAATGAACCAGTAAAACTAAATTAATATTTTAAACCTTAAAGCATTCCATAAATTTGAATTACTGTTGTGCGGGACAAGATAGGAAACACTGCAAAAATACGGTTAACATTTATTCAGATATGTGTGTGTGCATATAAATGCTAATTTATCAGTCCTACTCATTGTTCTATATCTCATCATTGTCATCACTTTTTCCAATCTAAAGTATAGCGGAGAATTTGATTCTGGTAATAGCAAACACCTCAAGTGACATCACACCAGTAGGAGTATCTTCTCATCAAAGCTCTACCATTCTTCCTTATTAACAGGAATCTGGTTCTATTTTTTTTTTGGCCACGAAATTACAGTGCCCTAAAGTAAAGTTAAAGCTTAAAAAATAAAAAGATTTTAAAAGTTACTGCCTTCGCATTCATATCTTTTATAGTATTTGAATATTTTAAATTTAAAACATAATATGTAAGTTACAGGTAAATCATTAGAGGAAATTAGAAGGGGAGAAATTTAGTTTTATTTCAATGAGAGTTCTGTAAGGATACCCACTATATTTGAGAGTACAGATTTAACTTTACATATTTCTTGTTGAAGTCTTACTATTTTGTAAGCCCAACAAATATTCATAACCAAAATTATAATGAATAGCCCTGTGTGCTTTGGAAGAGGAAACCTAAAATAGACATTATATTAATCATACAGATTCTTGCTGCGTCATTTTGTTAAATCAAGCCTCTTTGATCATATTGCTCTGTTATAATAAAGTTCCAGACTGATAAATAATGCTCAGTTTTCTAGCATCTTTAAGTCTGTTTTAGATACTTACCTACCAACATTATGAAAAGACTATAGCATAAAGCTTCCTAACAGTCTTTCACAATTGAAATTTACCATTGGAGCATTTAAGCACCTCTAATGTATGTAGGTATTGTGCCTACATGGACACTGGGAATAAAAAGACAAAAATGAGGCAGCTCTTGCCCTCAAGGGTCTTAAATTCTATTGGAGAGACCATTTGTATATGTCTAGTTGAATGTAATCAGGCTAATATACTCTCTAAACATTTATCTTCTAAACTATATTGTTACATTAATAAGTGAGAAAGCTCATTATGAAATGAATGCAAACCTCTTTTGTGAGACCAACCTGTACATATAATGCAAATTGTCCATTTCTATAGTTTTGTTATACTATACATTTCCAGAGAAAGCATAAATATCTTAACTTATTAATTTGGTGCAGCTATAGGGAACTATTATTGGCATATAATTATTTTTTTCAGATAAAGCTTTCATCATTTCCTTTCAATTCCTTGCTAATTTGATTAGTTTTCTTTGGGTATGAGGAGAAAGAAATGGAAACCTATTTATTTGTTATTTATATTTAAGGATTTGGCTGGGAGGAGATCAGATCTGTTGGGTAAAATTAGGTTTGAAGATTATCTAAACTTCTAAATATGGCCTTTTGATTGTTGACAAAACTATCCCTAATCTAAAAAAAAAGTATATTAGAATAAATATTAGTATCTTGGATAATGTTAAAATTAGTTTATTTTCAAACATAATTGCTAAATAACTTCTTTAATGTAGTAAGTATTCATGAAATTGGACCACCATAGAAAAATGTAAAAAGTGTTATTCAAATTTCCAGACCAGAAAAACATATAGTTCAAGTTCTGTTACAACACTACCATTACCACAATATTTTCAACAGTGATATTCCCAACCCAGGCAAGGACATTCTTCAAGAAGTATTTGCTTTAGAATAAACATCATTACAGCATAAAAATACAGAAAGGCCTTAGGAGTTCATTGTCATAGAAAATGACGTGCATCATTGTTTTGTAACAAATTACAGTATTCAATTTGTAAGCTGCCAATTTGTATAGCATCCTGTCTTAATAAAATCTTTATTACAGTCTCTATTGTGTTTTTGATGCATTGTCTCTAAATGAAAATGTTTATTTCAAAAAATGGTGTGGGAGGGGCAGCTGGGTAGCTCAGTTGATTGAGAGGCCTAGAGACGGGAGGTCCTAGGTTCAAATCCAGCCTCAGACACTTCTCAGCTGTGTGACCCTGGGCAAGTCACTTGACCCCCCCATTGCCCACCCTTACCACTCTTCCACCTATGAACCAATACACAGAAGTTAAGGGAATAAAAAAAAAATTGGCATGGGCCCTTTCTGGGATCTGCACCTTTGCTGTAGATCTGTTCCTATGGAGGAAACATTTACATGTAGCCTTGGTCTCCAATATTATTACAAAAATCTGAGTCAAAGGACATTTTAAACATTCTCTAGTTTAATCTATACCTGAAGTTCTCCTACCATCTTATCTCCAAAGAAAACTTTTCTTCCTCAATAAGTGGTTGTCTCTTCAATTAGAATTTGAATGGAAGTGGGGAGAAGAGAGAGAGGGAGGGAGACAATTTGGATCATACAATTTCAGAAAACATGTAGAAATTTGTTATATGTTATCAATAAAGAAAAAAAATTAAGACTGAAGATCACCACTAAAATACAACTTGCTACTGACTAAAAGCTGCCCTTTCAGTTTATGGATAGGTTTTTTTAGTCGGCAGTTATTGTATTAACTATGTCAGGCATAGGCATAAGTCTTTTAAATATAAAGACTATCCAACACTTTATATAGTAGCTTACATTCTAATGTGAGATGACAGCACATAAAAGGTGGTTAGAGGACCGGGAAGTGGTACCTCCAGAGTAAGGCTAGCTATGTGTCCCCCTAAATTTTTAAAGAAAATTTAGGGATAACCCTGAAAGATTGGAATGGCTTTCTATAATGCCATCTGATTGAGCCTCTCACCGTTAGCCACTGGTGATCAACATCCTAGTTCCGTGTAACTAAGTCAATTTAGTTGTGAAGATATGAGAGAATGCAAACATTCTGCTTAACCCTAGGGACACATTCTCCCCTATAATTACCAGAGTGAACTCAGACTCAACATATAAGAACTCTATCTTTTTTTATTTGCTTATTCCTCCAAGGATCTACTCTAAGTAACTTAGTAAAGCTTGTCTAGTTCTGGATTCCAGTCCCACCCCAGTAGCTACTCGGTCTGGAATCCTTAGATCATTGCTGGAAAAGCTGGAGAAAGCTGGGCTGTTACTGCTTCCTCCTATTCAACCAACTTGGCTCAGTCTGTTCCTGATTTGTTTTCTGTGGCTCAGTTCTTAGCCCTGTGATTCTGGTCATTACAAGCAAAGAGGCAAAAAACATTAAAATTTTACATTTTGAAATGATGTGCCTCTGATCAATACCCCTTAAGCTCCACTGCATGGCACATATTTAGCCCTAGGGGAGCAGGACCCAGTTGGAAAAACGCTTTGTTTTTACCAAAGATGAGGCTGGGAAAGTTGTTACTTAAGTAGAAAGAGTTCATTAATACTTTGCAAAATTTTAATTTCTTGTATGAAATTTAGTTGTCCATTTGAAGTTTTCTTTTAATTTCTTTAGTTTGATGAATAAAAAGAATGCCTTTTATGATTGAATATTCAGTAGTTACCTTTGAAAAGGAAATTAAATTCCCTTGGTATATACCCTAATGAAATGTACTGTATACCCCAAGCCAGTAATAAAGCCCATGGCCTCAGATGACTACACAAAAACGCTCAAAGTATAGTTAACCAACTAGATGACTTAGAAAAATCCAAGGAGATAAACTTGACCTTGACCTCTTAGATATCACTGAAACTTAGTGACAGGAGAATCAGAATTGGATTAGCTTGAATAAAAGTATGCCTTAATCAAAAGAAATAGGATGAGTTGTATTTGTTTTTTTAACGAAAGGTATTTAGAGTGAGAAAAAATTCATATGGGCAACTGGGAGAACCTAGAGACAGGAGACGGGAGACAAATCTGGCTTTAGATACTTCCTACCTGTATGACCCTGGGCAAGTCACTTAACCCCAAATTCCTAGAACTCACCTTAGAACCAATTCTTATCAGTGATCCCAAGACAAAAGTTAAGGTTGTTGGTTGTTTTGTTTTTTTTGTTTTTTTTTAATTATTCATGGGTTTTAGTGTCAGAGATCCTTGGTTCAAACATCAGCTCTAGTTACTATCCATGTGACATCTGACAAATCACTTGTGCCTCAGTTTCCTCATTTGTCAAATGAAGGGGTTAGAGACCTTTGAGGTCTCTTTTAGCTCCAAATCTTTGCTTATATAAGGAAATCCAAGAGTCTGAGTGTGGAAGTGTGGTGAAAAGCAGAATATAGCTCAATGAAAGCAGAAACAGAATAATGTCATCAGACATGGTCAACAAATCACATGGACAGAAAGTAAAGTTTGGAAAGCCAATTTTATATATACATATACACATATACATATGGACATACATAACACATGTGTATTAATATATAATTATATTATTTACATAGCTCACATATATAATAAATAAGGTTGTCACTGGGGCATCATATGGTATAGCTTGGTGATTGGCAAACCTGTGACACGCATGTCAGCACTGACACATGTAGCCATTTTCGATGACACATGGCCACATGCGGCCACATACAGAGAAGTACATTTGCTGTAGCGTTGTGTAGACGCTCTGTGCACTATAGATGACAATTCTACCTATATTAATTTACCTATTTTGGCTTATTAAATACAGTTACATATTACAGTTATTCATTTTTGTTATTTAAACTACAAATATTGTGAAATTGTGGTGTTTTTTCTCAAAGCGACACACCACCTGAGTTATGCTCGATTTTTTGGCAAATTTTGACACGCCAAGCTCAAAAGGTTGCCCATCACTGGTATAGCTGAAGGACTTCACATATCTGGGTATCCCCTGGAGTTTTTTCTCCCAAAAATAGAGCAGGTAATAATTTATTCGCTTGCTTTACTTATTTTTTTTTTCAGAAAGCAGAAAAACTAATAGGAGGAAATTCTATTCTGACTTCTTATCCACAAGGGGAAGCTCATTTCTCCCTTCCTGGAAAAGGTGGATAGAGAAAATGAGAACTTAATGCAGGGGTCGGCAACCTTTTTGGCCACATTTTTAAAAATGTAATTTCTTGAGAGCTGTACAGTGTTCACGGTGTGCGCTCCTGTAACAGCGCCTGAAAAAAAATTGACTTTATGGCTCCTGCAGAAAGAGCCATATCTGGTCCTCAAAAGAGCCCTGATTTAATGGAAAGGGGAGCTTCTCTCTTAGAAGCTGTAGTAGGGAGGATGAAAACGGAATTAAGCTGAGGTTTTTGAAAAGCAGATTTCCAGAGTTCAGAAATAAGACTCCTTGGATTAGCCAAGATGGCAGAGTTGAAGTGTGTGAGGAAAATATTTAGGGCAGTGATGGGCAAACTTTTTAAAGAGGAGGCCAAAGGAAAGGAAATGCTCATCTGTCAGTCTGTTTCTAAGGCAACTCTTTCGAAGTTTCATTGTATTGTATCGGACTCATTGTATTCGTCAGATTAGGAATAATGTTGCATAGAACATTTCAGGGGGCCCGCATCTGGCCCTCGGACCATAGTTTGCCTGTAATTGATTTAGGACCTCCATCCTGCGCACCCCAGTGGCAGGACATAGGAGTCCTATACAGAGTCACGTGCCCCCTGCCTCCACCACTCTCTGCGCCTGCGCGCTCCTGGCCCAAAATCGCCATGAAGGAAGAAGCAGATGTTTTGGAAAAACCAGCTGAGCATCTTTCTGGGACTTACTCTCCCTCTTCCTCTGGACCTATGTCTGAACTCTTCCTGAGCCCTCTGATCTGAGCTTCTCTGGAGATCTCCGACCAGCCTCGGGCTCCGGTTGCTGCCTGCAACGGAGGATGAGATTTTTACCTAAAGTAAGGAAGGCTGGAACCAATTTCTCTCTTTCTTTCTCTTTACCAATAAATGCTTATGTCTGGTAATAAGCCTCCAGATTAATTTTTATTCCTAACGGGGGAAATAAAGCATGGCTTCCCTCAATAATTATCTAAAAAGAACGCCAGATCAAACAGTTATCGGGAAAAAGAAGCTGCAGTCGGTCATCTTTGCCACAATTTCAAACTATGGACAAATGACCAGGACTACAAAGGTAAGCCAGAATCATGGACTCAGTGCTGTGAGAATTTATTTTTTATATATTGTAAACGTTCCTATACATTAGGGAGAATATATTGTATATTATTGTATATTGTATATTGTGTATATACAATATATACATTATACAATATATAAAATATATACAATAATAGATCTATTATACATACATATATGTATATATATATACAATAATAGACATATTATTGTATATCTATTTCACCAGAGATACCATCTAGTCTGCTACTTTTTGCATTTGTCTGTCTTTGGGAATCCCAAAGGATGGCTTCCTTTTAATAGAATTTTGGCCCCCCCCTATGAATTTTCCCACATATGTAACCTGTCCACCTGTGGGGAAGGGAAAGGATGGATAAGTTGATGGAGTTTAAGTTATGATGGAGGAGAGGGGGGCAATAAATATTTATATAGCACCTACTATGTGCTAAGCATTTCACAAATATTATCTCATTTGATCCTCACAACACCCTAGGAGATTATTAGACCCATTTTACAGTTGAGGAAAATGAGGCAAACAGAGCTCAAGTGATTTGTCCAGGGTCTCTTAGCTAGCGATTGTCTGTTACATCCCTCCTAAGAAGGACCAGGGCAGGTTCTTTGACAGGAAGGAGCAACTAAGAGAGAAAGGTTTTAGAAACTAGCTCTAGCTGATGCTCTAGCTTGAGGTATTTATTAGGAAAACCCATTACACATTTGTACCTGAGGAACATCAGCGGCAGACAGGGGAAACAATACAGCTAGTAATGTCACAGATACTAGGTCCAGTTTAACACAGATCAGCCAAATTCTTGATACAGGAAAAGCTCCTATTTTTAGGGCTATGTGACTTGTTGATAAGAAGGCTGGGAAGGGGAGAAGGGAGACTTTGGAGACTCTGGGTCTGGGAAACCGAGGTCTATAGTGCTGGAAGTGTTTGATATGCTAAGTCTAAGGATGCTTGTAATACCAACTAGGAAGGCTAAGGTCTTCAGAAGAGACCAAATATCAATTGTTCATTCAGTCAGAGTTTGCCAAGGATTATACTTTTTAGGAATTTAGAATTATCCCCCAAATCTTTTCTTTTTTGAGGATCAGGACTGGTTAACTCGTATTTCTGAAATTGTCACAAGAAGAAAAATGCTTTTGCAATAATTATTTTCTTGTTTTTTTACTGAGGCTTTGCTTTTGCCAAAAGATCCAGTGTGGCAACATCATTTTTCTCATTGTAATTCAGTCTTTGTAGTCCCTTCACTGTCTGAGGCAGAATTGTAGCTCAAAGTCTTCTTGACTCCAGGCCCAGCATTCTCTCCACTGCACAATGAAGATTTTTCTGTATGGCATCCCTTTCATTAGGATTTGACCCTTTGTGCCACATAGAAGTAGTTTCCTCTTTCACAGGCAAATTAATTCTGTGATGTGAAAAAGGGAAGGGACTAATTTGTAGCCAATAGATGATTATGTACAATTTAATAAAAGTAGAGTATACTATATTTTATAGATAGCCAAAATATATTTACATGCTAGCATTTTAAGTATTATGATCAATCAAAGAACTATTAACCTACATCAATTACCAAATCCATGCCATTTATTTATTTTTTAAACCCTTACTTTCTGTCTTAAAAACAATACTGTATGTTGGTTCTAAGACAGAAGAGTGATAAGGACTAGGCAATGGAGGTTAAGTGACTTGCCCAGGGTCACACAGCTACGAAGGGTCTGAGGCCAGATTTGAACCCAGGTCTTCCCATCTCTAGGCCTGGCTCTCAATCCAATGAGCCACCCAGCTGCCCCCTAATCCATACTGTTTATGAAGAAAAACATTTTAGAACATTTTCAGTTCAAAGATAACCCAATCAACACACATTTATTAAGCACTGATTGTTTCCTAGGCACTATGATAACTACTTTATTAAAAAAAAAAAAAAAGACATAGTCCCTGCCCTCAAGGAGCTTACAGTCTAATAAGAGGGACAATATGTAAGACAATACATACAAAGCAACCTATATTCCTGAGAATTAGGAAATAATTAACAAAGAGAAGGCACCAAAGTTAAGAGGGGCTGGGGAGACTTCCTAAAGAAGGGATATTTGTGAAGCCAGTGTCCCTGGATTGAAGAGTACTTGCTGGGGAGTTAGGTGTAAGAAAGGAAAGGTAGAAGAGGCCAGGGTTATGAAAGACTTTGAATGCCAAACAGAGCATGTTGTATTTGTTCCTGGAAGCAATAGAGAGCCCCTGGAGTTTACAGGTGTATGTGTATGTATGTGTTTGTATGAGATGATCGGCCTTCACTTTGGGAAAATCACTTTAATGGCTGAATGGAGGATGAAATGAATCAGGGAGAGGCTAAATTTACCAGCAGGCACACATGAAGTGAGGAAGGATGGCACCAGAATGGTGGCAGTGTCAGAGGAGAAAAGGGAGTGTACATAAGAGATGTGAATCAAAAGTGAAATCAATAGGGGGCAGCTGGGTAGCTCAGTGGAGTGAGAGTCAGGCCTAGAGACGGGAGGTCCTAGGTTCAAACCCGGCCTCAGCCACTTCCAGCTGTGTGACCCTGGGCAAGTCACTTGACCCCCATTGCCCACCCTTACCAATCTTCCACCTATGAGACAATACACCGAAGTACAAGGGTTTAAAAAAAAAAAAATTAAAAAAAAAAAAAAGTGAAATCAATAGACTTGGCAATAGACTGGAATGGGGGAGGAGGGAAGAAGTTGAATGAGTTGTCCAGAATGACACCTCTGTTTTGAATCTGAGGGGGTAGGAGGGTGATGTAGCCCTATACAGTAATAGGGAAGATAGGAGGCTGGCAGGTGAGGAGGGTTGAGGGAGCACGGATAATGAGTTGCATTTTGGATAAATTGAGTTTAAAATATTTATTGGACATCTGCTTTAAGCTGTCTGAAAGCAAGTTGAAAATATGAGTTTGGAGGTTGGTAGAGAGTATGGTGCAAGAGAGCTAGATTTGAGAATCATCAGCATAGAGGTGGTAACTAAATCCTTGGGAGCTGATGAGATCAACAAGTAGTAGAGAGGGAGAAAAGAAGACAGTCCAGGACAGAACTTTGAGGGACACCTAGGTCAGAAGGTATGATCTGGAAAAGAATATAGCAAAGAAGGCAGAGAAGTGATCAGAGAAGTAGGAGAACTAGAAGAAAGTGCTGTCCCCAAGGAAATCTGGAAGAGGGTAGGGGAGAGCTCTCAAATAGGCTTGGATTGTTCTTTATTTTGGGGACAGCACTTTCCAGATCACAGATGCCTCCAACTTTCCAGTCTTTGCTGTTCATAATCTCAGCATTATCTTGAATTCTTCACTAACCCTTACCCATTATATACAGGTAAGTTGCTAATAATATTCCTATAAGCTATAGTAGCCATAAGTCTAGGTGGGATACTGTTGGGCCAAGCCCAAGGCAACTGGGGTTCAGGGAATGGCTCCCCCAAAGGAAGTCCAGTAACCCTAAACTCAGTAAATTTCTGTTGATGATATGAGTGAATGACAGGAAGATAAGATGTCACAGGTGCAGGTCTCCTATTTAGGTCAGGAAAAACCCAATGGCCACTTCGGGGATCTCAGAGCCAGATTTCATGACCTTTCTCTCTGGCTCGAACCACCCAAAAGCCTCTGGTCAGGTTTTTCTCTCCCAGAAGTCTCTGCTCTTCCAATGGTCATTTGGGCTCTTCTTTCTCCAATATTCTGTGGCAGTTTTTCCAAAAATGTCAGGGCTTGCTTCATTCTTACACTTTCCAGACCCACTGGACATTACTCCCCTTCTTACATGCTGAGATCCAGCCAAAGTGGCCTTTTCTTTGTTCTTCACTCAGTAGCCTTCATCTTGAAGCGCTTGCATTGGGTATCCTCCATGTCTCCTTTAACTTCTTATTTCCCTCTGTCTCACAGTCCCATCTCTTCTTTTTTAAGCAACAGTTCAAGCATGATTTTCTGGATGAAACAGACCCTGATTCCTCTACGAGCACACTCCCCAAACTTGTTTGTATTTAAGTTTGTATACAAATTGCGTTTATCCAAATTATATTTATATTGCATACATTTTATATGAACTTGTCCTCTGTGATATTGGAAATTTTGAGGTCCCTGGTCTAAACTTCCTGTGGACATTTAGACTCTTAAAAACTACATTTCCCATGATTCCTCTTGAGTGATACAGGTGGGCAGGAAGTGTGATTATGTAAACAAAGGTATAAAGACTCAGGACACAATTGGTATTTGCTCTTTCCTGCTGAAGAAGCCAGGTGGCGCACCTAGTTGTGTCTTTTTTTCCAATTTTTATTTTTCAATTTTTAAAAAAACCCTTATCTTCTATCTTAGACTCAGTACTTAAGTATCAAGAAAACACTGAAAAACGAATTTTCCTTTGCCATGATACAGTGCCAATCAGGCACAAACGGTGTTCTCTTCACAGATGACAAGGTCCTAAACAGAGTTGCATGTTATCTGAAGAGCTCCAAATGAAAGCTGTAGATGTGATTACGATAATTTTTTTTCAGTTTTTTTTTTAACATTTATTAATATTCATTTTTAACATGGTTACATGATTCATGCTCCACTTTCCCCTTCAACCCCCCCCGCACCCCCCCCCACCCTTGGCCGATGCGCGTTTCCACTAGTTTTGTCATGTGTCCTTGAACAAGACCAATTTCCAAATTGTTGGT